>NC_077232.1:232245687-232545687 GCF_027887165.1 Monodelphis domestica
TGCCCAGCTGTGTTGGACTGTTTTCTTTTTTTTAATTGGTAAACTTGTTTCAACATCCCCAACAAACTCACAATTGGATGGGCATCAAGGACAAAAGAGATTTGGTAATTCAGTAATTCAGGTGGGGCATGATTTTTGAGTGTCAGGGTCCCTGAAGAGATCTTCCTATTTAGAAACAATATTTCCTTGTTTGCTTTTTTCCTACAACTTGATTTAATAGCAGTAGCAAGACAGTAGGACAAACGTCCCTCTAAAGAACTGTGGCTCTATCCCAAGAGTGTCTGGCTGAGAATTCTAGAACAAGGTGGTGAGGGAGGCTATGGAGAAATTCCTTTAATGGGAAGATGATGAATCTTGCATTCTGATGACAGTCTTTGTCCTAGATCAGGGTCCCTAACTTTGGGGAGCTTTGACCCTTTGATAGCTTGTTGAATCCTGGGGTCTTCTTCCCAGAACAACAATTTATTGCCTGCATTCATCCTAAAGAGAAATACTGAATTTAATTAGAAATTAGTGAAAATAAAGATTCAATGGGGTTTTTTTCCCACATAAGTTCACAGACCCCTTGAAATCTGGCCTCTGGTTCCCATATTAAAACCCCTGTCCTAGATAGTAGTTCTAGCAAAAACGAAGTGACATTACCTTTTCCTTTCCATTCTATTATTCATTTATTTTAATCCACATGTTGAATTAATATTCATTATATTCATTAATGAATATTATGCAGCTTGGCATAAAAGATAGAAGCATAAGAAACACCTGAATTCAAGCCTTGTTCTGTCATGTGTGGGTATGGAAAATGGACTTAACTTCTTAGCATTCCTGGAAACTCTTTAAGCCTAAAGTTAGGCACTGATCCTTCTGCATGGGTATAGAAAGTCTCCACATCTACACTGACGAAATCACAGACCTAAATTTTTTAAAGGAAGGGGGACCAAATGAGAAGTCTATACTTCCTGCCATGTTGTGTTGCAGGTACAGGCTCATCTAGAAGGAAGCATATTTTCTGTGAGGCTACAGAAGCCAATAGCCAAGTTTATTAACAAGGGCCAAGACCAAATTCCCAAGTGGTGGTATGTGAGTAGTGATTGGGATGTTATAATGATGAAGACTCGGCCAAAAAAAAAACAAAACCAAAAACTGGAGGCAAACAAGAGGATGGCAAGGGGTCTCAACTCTTGATTTTTACCAGAGCTGGAGCCAAGGAATGACTAGGAGCAGAAATTAGAAACAGAATGGATTTGAAAGTCAGCTAGTCCAATCCTCTCATTTACAGTTGAAGGAACTGAGACCAAAGAGGTGGTATGACTTGCCCTACTCTTTGATCCAGGCCAACTGGCCTTCTCTCTGTTCCCCTCACATGACACTCCATCTCCAGGCTCCTTGTCTTTGAAATGACCATCTCTCATACTTAAAATGTTCTCCCACCTCATTTCCATCCTATAGAAATTCTCTTTTTCAAAATACAGCTCAAGTATAGCCTTCTATATCAAGTGCCCTCCCTTCCATCTACCTTGCATTTGCTTGTCTTTATTTTTATTCTGGGGATGTTTTCCTATACATACTGGGAACCCATTCATTTGGGCAAGGGTTGATACTGATGCTTATTATAGTGTTATTGAATTGTGTTTTTTTTTTCATTCTTCCTTCCATTTAGATACTTTTGCTAAGTTTATTATATTTTTGCTTAATATTCTATTAGCATAATAATGATTGCATATCTAGACTTGTATTGGTTGATGTCAGAGGTCATCAGTTCATCCTGGGCTGAGGACTGAAGTCATTTGAGATGTACTTAACAGATAACATACCTCCCAGACATGAATTGGGCTCAATCGGGGTTGCTATTGGTTAGCACATGTGCACCATGAGCACTTGGCATACCCTGTTATGAGAAATAATTAAATGCCACTAAATCTGAAACTTAAACAATTCAGATTAATTTCTCTAAAGCTTGTGGGATTTTAAAACATTCTTGCCTAGTCCTTCTCCTATATTTTTCCTCTAATCTGAACCCACTTCGCCATCCTTGAATCCCTGAGTAGGTGTTTGTCCCACAGAGGCATGTTTCCTTCGATGGGTTTTCATATCACAACTGCCCATCTTTTACCTTTCCAGGCACATGCTAAGAGACTGCATTGATTGGTTTTCTGAAATGGTAGGACCTGTGTACACAGCTGGCCAGGCTGAGCTGTTTCTGAAACATTGAACTGTTATGACTCACCCGTTCCACAGCCCGTTAGCTACCCACTCTGTTTTCTAAACCTGCTACTCCTCTCATTCTGACTGCTACAAACCCACTTATTTTCAAATTTGCTCAACAGCCATTACATACAAACCAAACCTAGTTCATACACAGGATGTTAAAAAAAAATAGAGAGAGTGAGGGGCAAGGATTAAGAAAGAGATATATACAAGATGTTTTCTTGGATGCTTCTCATGTGGAGAAAAAATATCCCACAATTCTGGCTGCCAAGAAAAGTAAATAAAATATTCTGATGTGAGTCATCATTCCCAATTAAGTTAAGGGAATCCAATCATTCTAACTGATGATTTTCCAGTAAAATATATCACATTTTAATTTGAAGACACAAGCTTTACATGTGATCAGTAAGAACCTAAGAATTAGAGCTGGCAAGAACCTTAGGGCTTATCTAATCCAGCCCCATTAATTTGGAGATGAGGAAACAAGTCCAGAAAGG
Source organism: Monodelphis domestica (assembly GCF_027887165.1). Lineage (NCBI taxonomy): Eukaryota > Metazoa > Chordata > Mammalia > Didelphimorphia > Didelphidae > Monodelphis > Monodelphis domestica. The sequence continues at coordinate 232,248,390 of NC_077232.1, forward strand.
TTATCTGATTTACTCAAGGTAATAGAGTTAATAAGTAGCAGAGCCATGATTCAAACTCATCGAGGCAATGCAGTGCAATAGAAAGTATCTGGGTTCATATCCTTGCCCTGACATGTACTGCCTGTGTAGCTGTGGAGAGGTTACTTGTCCCCTCCTCTAAGGACCCTTTCACTTCCAAATCTATAATCCTGTGACTCCAAATCCAGTTCATTTGCCAAAATACTTTTCTACTCTATGGTCAACAATGGTGTTTTTCAAACTTTTCTACCTTGTGACCCTTCCATGACCCAGTGCCAAAATCATGGCAGATAAAGTTTCTGCTATCACTTATGTCAAAAACTTCACACCTATCCCTCACTGTGCCAAAAATGTTATGGACTGTGACAAATGCAGTAGAGAGGAAACAGCAGAGCCTACACAGAGAAGGAGGAGGATATTGGAATCAGCAGAAGCAACCAAGAGGACCAAGTCTCAACATTTCATTTATTTATTTATTGGAAATTTTTATTTAATTAGTTAATTTAGAATATTTTTCCATGGTTACAAGAATCATGTTCTTTCTCTCCCGCTCCCCACCTCCCGTAGTTGATACACAATTCCACTGGGTTGTGCATGTATCTCAACATTTCATTTAAAAGCTACTATACCCCCAGAAGCATGAACATAATTATGCATAGTCAGTCACATCACATAAAATTTGTGTCTTAAACCCCCTGGTTTCCTACTTTATATTTGGTTCCATAACTAATGGATCTGGGAAGACAGAGGAATTCTCCCACTAAGGATGGATTATAAACTCTGGACTCACAAAAGGACCATGATTAGCCCTAGGGAAGTCTCCCCTCTGAAGAGAGGGATCAAGCTTTTCTACATTGTGTCTAGCTCTTTATGGGGATGTCTTCTCTATTGATTGATGTTGAAGATACCCCAGAACATGTAGGCACCGACCCTCCTGAGGGAGAAGCCTCCCCCACCACCACCAAGGTTGCTGGGCAAGGGTCCGATAAGGACTGTTTTTGGTTGAATGGCTGTCCTTAGGTTCTACTCCCTCTATGTCCCCCTGAAATGATAGTTCTCCTCTTATCTGACTGTGGGTTATTTAAATAAAGATGAATTTAATAAAAAGTTTGGATAGGTATGGTATCAGGGTAGAGGGAAGAGGGGTTCCCTATACTTTTCCACAGAATGGGTTTGAGTCTCTCTCAGCTTTTTATCTGAGGCCAGACCTCATGGGCTGGTGGAGGGTTTCTTTTATTCTTGTCTATGCTAATCTATGCGAGCTTTCTTAAGTTCAAAGTCTTTAGCATTAGATAGCAAGAGGAAGAAAAGGTTCTTACTTTCATAACTGGTTGGGCCTGTCTCTTCAGGCTGACACCCCTAAAGACTGGTCTTACAGTTCAAACCACTCCCCTTAAATCCTTTTATTTGATGACATGATAACAGGAATCCAGGTAGAGCCTACAGTTGGGAAAAGTCCAGGAATAGAGGTACTTCTATCCAGAGACAGGTAGAAAGCATTCCTTCTAGCCTGAGGACCAGGAAAGAGAGACCTTGAGAGCAACTGTCACTCTCCTAGTCATCCCTCCCCCCACCAACTGTCATCGCTGTCCATCAATCTTCACTCTAACATTCCAACTGCTGTCTATTCCACCTGAATGGCAGACAGTCCAGAACTTGATTTGGTTTTCCTTTCCACAAGTGCTACATTGTACCTGAAGACACCATATATAAAAAATAATTTCAGTATAAAATATGTGTGTACTAAAGGGAATACTTAAAGGAAACCAAAATATAAGGAAAACTAGAGAGAGAAAAGTAATCATTAGAGACTTCAGCATATCCCTTTCAAATCCAGAAAAATAAAGGAGGAAAAAAGAGAGGAAGGTGATAAGGGTCTAAACAAAACATTTTTTAAAAATCAGATAGATATCTGCTAATAACAAAACATGAATCCCAAGGACTATATGTATTTTTCAGCTCTATAACATACTAATGAAAGAAAATCCAGGTTAGAGCCTACCTCTGATCAATTAAGAAAAACTCATGTTAAGATTAAAATTAGTTAGTTTCTCGGCTAAAAGTATTATAATTTTACAGGTTTATTTAAGATTTAGAAATAATATAATAGAAATAATAGAAAATACAAAATAAGAAAGCACATGTCTAGGCCCAGAGAGCCCATTCACAACCATTCACTCTACATCTTTCCTGCCTCGTAGAGAGAGCTGCCTGCCCCTAGAAGTGGAGAGAGAGCGTAGAAGGCAGAGTCAGTTTAAATAACCCTCTCCGCTCATGGCCCAGGTGAGGACCTCATCAAGGATTATGGGGAACTCTGGGAGCTACTAAGGACTCCTGGGAATTGAAGTCCGGGGTTCAAATCTCCATTTTTACACTCAGAAAGTGAGACAAAAGGAATTTATTAATATACCAAGGTAACATGAATTGGTGGTCCAGCCAGGATTCAATCTGTATGCTGCTTTTTATAGAAAGGAGTAAGCAATTTCCATATAACAGAAAGACAATCTTGATTGGTCCAAATTTCAAAAAAGGAGAAAAGATTAAGGGCACCCCAGCTCCTCCATTACAATATTATGGGGAGATAGAACTAATGAGCATGCACCATCATCATTTTATACTGCCATGTTCTCAAAGTTCTTAAGAAGGCTTTAAAAATGAAGTCACTCAGATTGACTCAGAGCAAAAAGCTGATTTCCCACAGCACTTTTACCAAAATTGACCCTTTTAAGGCAAAAAAAACATAAACAAAAACAGAAAGGCAGAAATATTAAAGAGATAATTAAAACATTCTTTACAGATCACAGCACAATAAAAAATATAATTGCTGAGGGAAATAAGAAGAAAGTATTCAGACTTGGAGACCAATAATGTATCCCTGAAGAATAAGTAATCAAAAAATAATCAAAGAAACAAATAATTGTGTGAAAAGAATGACAACAATGATATGATGCCAAAATTTATTTGGATGCAATCAGAGCAGATCTAGGGGGAAATAATCAGTCTTAACATGTCTAAAACTTTAAAAGCAAAATCAATGAAATTGAACATGGATATAAAAAGTATAAAGTCAACAAATTAACCCCCCAAGCAAAGAAAAATAGAAATAGCTAAAATCAATATAATTCTTTTAATTAAAAAAAGCTATTGAGATGATAGACTAGGCTCTTTAAAAGAAAAAAAAAAGCCAAGAACATAGATCATTAACTAATTTGATTTCTTGAAAGAGAGGAAAACCAAATTGCCAAGAAATGTTTAAAAATGAAAAGGGGGTATTATTAACAAATGAATAGAAAATAAAGGGAATTGTCAGAAAATGAATCAATTATATGTTAAAAAAAAACTTCAATGAAATGGATATACAAATTATATCCAAAAATCTTCCACAGACTCTTCCAATACCACATCACAGATTGCTGAAGGTTATGCCAGCAGAATATAGATTGTGGATGGTTCTCTAATGATGGAAAGGTTTCAGATCCAATCCCAGCAATAGATTGAGTCTGGTTTCTCCAATCTAATGAATTTCAGAGATGCTCATCAACTATAGCTGAGATGCTTCATAATGAATTATTTGGCCATGGCAACCTATGATAGAAATAAAAATATAAAATGTCCCTCAGGCCTCAATTAAACAGTAGACTGCTTTATAGAATTAAACAAAATTTTTAAAAATCTGGAGGAATAAAGGAAAATGAAGAATCTCAAGGGAAAAAACAATAGAATTGAAAATGGTTTAATATTACCAGATTTTAAAATATATTATAAAGCAGTAAACATTAAAATTATTTTGTACTGGCTAAAAATAAAAAATCTGATCAATGGGACAGACTAGACAAGTAAAATCCTCAAGACATCCAATATCATAGCCTAATATTTGATAAACTCAAGAACACAAACTACATGGGTTAAGGGCTCTGAATGTGATAAGAACTGCTATGAAAACTAGAAAGCATTTTGATGGTGCTCAATGCAGCTGCTATGAGCTGATATTGCTCCAGTCCCAGGGCTACAAACTACCTAGGAACTATTGCTATTTTTATAAAACAACTCAAACACTGTCCCATTCCCCTCCATGTTGCCACTCCTCAGTGCCCCCTCATGGATTTTTGTTTCTTATGGAAAATAACTTTAGTAATAGCTTTACAATGTAATCGCCTTCCACCACAAGACTCCCTCCTTATCAAAATATATTTAAACACTGTTGCTCCTGCCCCTTCTGGACACTCCTGCATCCTAGTACAGTGTGGTAACTTGTAATCTTCTTGCCTTAATTAATAACCCTTTATTATTGCTACTTTTGTAGTCGTCTTTCACTTAGGTTGACAGATCAGAGCAATATTTCATACTATTGGCCACAGTAACTAAAAAAAAACCACTATAAATAAATGGTCCTAACTGTTATGATTAAAATTCTCTGGAAACTATCTTAACTTATAATTATTTATTAAATTGAAAAAAGAGAGCCAGAGAAAGAAAAGGCACCGCTGAGCCGTGTGTAGCTGGCAGTTCTCTTAGCAGCCTCCTCTCTGAGCCAGCTGCTCCAGCTCTGAGCCAGACCTCCTTAGCCAGCCCCTAGCCAGACCACTATGATGCCACTCTTTAAGCCACCATCCCCAGCAATCCCACCCCACCCACCAGCTCTGAACCAGACCTCGGGTAAATTGGCACTCTCATGATGTCTCTTTCTAGAGCCCCTCTGATTTGGAGGGCTCCAACCTCAGTCCAGACAAGAGGCAGAGTTCTGGATGCCAGGAGCCACCATGCAGTCGTTAGAACAGCTTTACAGTGCCAGTAGAGCATCTCTTAGCATGGTAGGGAGGACTCCACTCATCTCCTTAGAGCAGTACAGTCCAGAGATTCAGAAAGAAGATCTTTTGCCTTAAAATCGAGAAGGTTGTTTTGGCGTGCCACAAAGAAAAGAGTACCAGTTAATATTAAATTTCCACATGGCATAAAGAAATTAGATGAAAAAGGATGGAGTTGGCATAGCTAGGTCAAACCAAATCAAGTCAATAAGCATTTATTAAATATTATGCATCTCCTCTTAGAACCCTTTGTTTCTTTCAGAATTCTGCTCAAGTGCCATCTTCTTTTTTTTTTTTAATTTTATTTAATTAGATAATTTAGAATATTTTTCCATGGTTACAAGACTCATGTTCTTTCCCTCCCCTCACCCCACCCTTTTCCTGTATCTGACCACAATTCCACTGGGTTTTACATGTGTCATTGATCAAGACCCATTTCCATATTATTAATATTTGCATTAGGGTGATCATTTAGAGTCTACTTTCCTAGTCATATCCCCATCGACCCATGTGATCAAGCAGTTTTCCTTCTGTGTTTCTACTCCCACAGTTCTTTCTCTGGATGTGGATAGCGTTCTTTCTCATGAGTCCCTCAGAATTGTTCTGGATCATTGCATTGCTGCTAGTAGAGAAGTCCATTATGTTCAATTGTGCCACAGTGTCTCAGTCTGTGTGTACAAAGTTCTCCTGGCTCTGCTCTCAAGTGCCATCTTCTCAATGAATGAAGCCTTTCCTGACCTTCCAAGGTACTAATGGTGTCTCCTCCAAAAAAATTTACTTTGCATTTATTTTAAATGTTTTGTATTCATTGTTTATCTGCATATGTGTTCCTCTGTAGAACAGAAACTTAAGGGCAGAGAATGTTTCATTTTTGTCTTCATATTCCAAACACTTAGCACAATGTTTGGTACATAGTTGGCATTTACTGATTGACTTCAAAAGATCAAAAGTGAAGTATGTTTCCATTTTCTTGGCAGAGAGGTGAGGGACTATTGGTGAAGAATGAGACGTTATCAGACATAGCCAGCATGTTGATTTCTGTTGTTAACTGTCCATTTATTTCGTGGTCAGGAAGTTATTGGGACTTTGCATATAAAAATAGCATAAATAATCCTTTAAAATGAGGGCAGAGGGTTCTAAAAGCTTTAACATATATGATACTTTAAATGGGAGGCCCTTTTCCAAACACCAACAAATTCATAGTCATAGGGAAATAAGCCACATCCATATTAACATTCTAGCTAAAAATTAAGGCACAAAGATTTGGTCACTAAATGATAGGAAAGTTTACAGAGTCTCCTTTTAGATAGGAAACAAATGTTTTGTCATGAGCCCAAGAACAATGAGAAATAGAATTTCGCAAGATACAGTTAACAGAAAGACCTAAGTTTAAATCCTCAGCTAATCATTAGCTGCACAACTAGGACAAGTCACTCAATATATCTGCCTTTGGTTCTTTCTTTATCTATAAAATGGGAATTATAATAGCATCTACCTCTCAGGGTTATTGTGAAAATAAATGAGATACTAATTTGTAAGGTGCTTTGTAAACCTTAAAGCACTGCATAAATGTTAATCATTATTATTATTTCACTTTGTAGGACTCATGATGAACATAAGGAAACCTCCATGAAGATAGTGTCAGTTTGTTATGAATAAAAATTAATCTTGGAGACTTTATGCTAAATGTATAAGTATTTATTAGTAAGGAGAAAGAGAGAGAGAAATGAGGTTTCTAGTCAGTGGGGCTTCCTCCATGCCACCACTTGCCAGAGATGACTGCGTAGATAAGCCAGTACCAGAAAGACTCAAAGAATGTCCAGCCTGTGGCCATCATATCTCATGGTCTCCTGGCCTTGGTGGAGTGTTGTGCCACCACTCTGGCAGACACAGGACTCTGTGACTCCTGTGTTCATCCGCTGGTGTGAGTCTTCTGGGATTGGACTGGGTTGGAGGCCCTCCAGATATTCAGTTCACAAAAACTGATTATTGATTGTAGAAGGTACAGTAGAGAAATTCTGCAATGACTGTGAGGAGACCCTCCATAGCAAGATACTGGACAACTTTCATGTAATGATGAATATAGGGTTAAACAGAGAAAAAACATTTTGAAAAATAGGGTTCAATATTAAGAAATTAAAGAAGCTGAAGTTCTGTTAATGATCCAGGAGTCCCGAGGCCTTCTGTCTTGTTTAACTTTTATTCATGAAGGGCACCAGAGGGCATTGGTCATGATAAGCATCAAAGAACATCCATGAAAGTATTATGCAAATGAAAATAAACAGTGATGTCTTACCCAGATCAGACACTTAATAACAGTGTACTGAATTAAATTGGTTACTGGGGGAGAGAGGAGGAGGGGAGAGTCATTTCAGAAATAATTATCCCCTACAAAAATATATTCTCCAAAAACAGTTAAGCAAAACTTCCTCATAGTGAATTGTGATGAATATGGTGTCACTTATACACTTATAGTTTCCTAATTGGTAACAGCAAGGAAAGATGTAATGGCACAGAACCAACACTGACCTAGATGCTGTTCTTCTTAGTGCTGGCTTTATTTCTATTTTGGTATATATAAATTTCCATGGTTCTCTAAATTTATCACCTTTGTCAATCTTTACAATATAGTAATCTTTTATTACATTCATTTAGCAGGGTTTTTTTTTCAGCAATTCTCCAATTGTTGGATGCACATTTGAGGTCTAGCTTCTTGTTATCACAAATAAAGCTGTTATAAATACATGTGCACATACGATTCTTTTCTTCCTATCAATAATGTTCTTGAAGTACAATTTCAAACCTGGGAACTTTGCAACAGAATTTATTTAGACAAGCTGTTCACTCTTATGAAAGGGAAAGAAAAAAACATTGGCAGCTATTGCCATCATTTCTTTTCTTTTCTATTTTTTTTCCAAAACCTTTACCTCCTGTCTTAGAATCACTACTATATATTGGTTCCAAGGCATAAAAGAGGTAAGGTTAGGCAACGGAAGTTAATTGGCTTGCTCAGGGTCACCTAGCAAGGAAGTGTCTAAGGTCAAATTTGAACCCAGGACCTTCCATCTTCAGGCCTGGTGCTGAATCCACAGAGCTACCTGCTCCCACCATAATTTCTTAGAGAATTTTTAATAAATTATTAACCCAACCAGGATTAAATAAAAAAAGACCAAGAAGCTCCTATTCAACAAAAAAAAAGAGAATCAGAGAAACTGCATTTTACTAAAAGGTTCTATAGACAATGAATTAATATCAATACTAATACTGAACATAGATGCACAAAATGACAAAGCAAAAGTTAAATGAGTTAGAGGAGGAAATTGATCATAAAACTTTACTACTGGGAGACCTCAGCTTATCCCTTTCAGACCTGGAGAAATCTATTCGTAAATAAGAAAGAAGTTACAGAGATGAATAAAATTTTAGAAAAGTGAGATATCATTTGACAAAATTCTATTATTCAACATTGTATTAGAAATTCTAGCTATAGCAATAAAATAAGGGGGGAAAAAGAAAATTTTTTGCAGGTAATATGATGGTTTACTTAGAGAACTTTGAGAGAGTTGACTCAAAAACTAGTTGCAGGATACAAAATAAAGCCACATAAATTATGAACACTTGCATATATTAATAATAAAATGCAGGAGGAAGAGAAAGAAAAGGTTTATTTAAAATAACTGCAGACAGTATAGAATATTTTAGTTTACCTGCCAAGATATACATGGGAACTATATGAAGATAATTACAAAATAGTCTTCATAGCAACAAAGACAGATTTAATTAATTGGAAAAATATTAATTGCTCATGGGATAGGCTGAGACAATATAATACAAATGACATCACTGTCTAAATTAGTTTACTTATTAGTGCCATATCAATCCAACTACCAAAGATTTACTTAATAAAGCTATAAAAAATAACAAAATTCATCTGTTATTGTGTTCTGTAAGTCATTTGTGTTTAATGTTCTTTTTGTGGTAGAAATAAATTACTTGTCCTTTACATAATTCATATTGTAAAATGAATACTTTTTTTACTTCTCTACATCTTTTTTTGGAGATGCCATAGACAGGAACTATAAATTAATTCATCCCAAGAAGAACCAAAGTGGGGACCTTACCAAGCCAAATACTATGAGGAAAGAAAGCCCCCTCCCTTTAGAGGCCAAGTTACCCAGGATTAAATTCAATCTAATAGTTACCTAGGGACAGAATAGGAACTAACAAATGCCCTGATCCTCAAAGGTCAGAAGCAGTTCCTCTGTATCAGGGGTCCTCAAACTATGGCCCCCGGGCCACATGTGGCCCCTGAGGCCATGTATCACCTCCCCCCCCAAGGAGCACTTCTTTCATTGGTGATCAGTGAGAGGGGCATTGTATGTGGCAGCACCACAAAGCACTGCATTGCTCAAGTACAGTACTACTTCTGGTGACATAATCCTTTGCGTTGTGCCTTAGAATGAGGTGCCGCACAAAGGATTATTTGGCTGCATAATGGAAGACATCAGCATGGTGAGCGCTGATCTGGGGGAGGGGATTCCGCACTGGGTATACTGCTGCCCAGTTAGGGTTAAGGTTAGGGTTAGGGTTAGGGTTAGGTTTTTTAGAGTCTGGCCCTCCAATAGTCTGAGGGACAGTGAACTGGCCCCCTGTGTAAAAAGTTTGGGGATGCCTCCTCTAGATTGAATAAAACAGCTAACATTCCTAGGAAATCAACTCTTTCCAGAACTTTAGGAGTCTTAATAGCCAAAATTAGCATCAGGACCAACACAATTATATGGTCAAGAAGACTAAGATTTTTCCAAGTCCTTTTGAAATGCACTCATTTAGGGACCCAGGCATTTTTGAATGCATCAGTCTTGAGTAACCTAGATAAAAGATGAACACAAAGGTTACTAGAATTTCTTTGGTGTCAGGGTCTTTGGTTAAAGTCTCATTGGTCATTACAGATGTTTCTGTTTACATATGCCCTTCTGCCCTCTGAGGAGAGAGGCCTCATTTATCTACATTCAACCATAGTTTGATTTCCTTTAGGGGCAGGCTAATTTCTTCTCAGTCAGGCATGTGTCATAAAGTTATAGAACGTTGGAGCCAGAAAGGACCTGAGAGAGTCTAGTGCCAGAGGTTCTTAACCTGGGCGGGGGGGGGGGGGGGGGGGGGGGGGGGGGGGGGAGGGTCTGTGAACTTGTTTTCTTCTTTGAATATTTTCATAATGATTTCAAAATAGTTGGTTTCCTTTGTAGTCAAGTATTTTATGTTAATAATTTAGAAATGTTATTCTAAGGGTTCACAATCTTCATCGGACTCCCAAAAGAGTCATCCAGTGTAACATCTTTATTTCAGAGGTAAGGAAGCTAAAGCATACCTGTTTATCTTCTGTATCTTGACTATACCTGCCTAGTGTGTTTTCTTACTCTTTACTTTGTGGATTCTTCATTGTGATCCCTTGATGTCCTTATGAACACTGGAAAGTGATTTGGGAAGTAGTTGCTACAAAAAGGGAATAACACTACCTGGAAAAAAAATGCCTACTATTTCACTGGAATTCCTATGGTTCCGAAAGCCTAGATTTTCTATGCCTGGCTACAGCATCAGAACCACAGGTATTAAGTTGCTGATGTATTCTGTTGGTTCAACTTACTTCTGAGTTATCAGCCCTCTGGCATTTAAGATCCTTACCCTCTGGTTCTGCCCAATTTCCCAAAAATTTAAAATGAGATCTCTCTCTCTCTCTCTCTCTCTCTCTCTCTCTCTCTCTCTCTCTCTCTCTCTCTCTCTCTCTCTCTCTGTCTCTCTCTGTCTCTCTGTCTCTCTCTGTCTCTCTCTCTGTCTCTCTCTCTCTCTATCCCTTCTCTCTCTCTTCTCTCTGTCTCTCTCTCCCCCTCTCTCTTTTCTCTCTCTCTCTGTCTCTTTCTGTCTGTCTCGCCTTCCCCCATTTTGCTTGGAGCACTTGTTCAGATTTTCCCTTTGCCTTCATAGTTTACAGTTATCAAATGTTTTTAAGATTTACGAAACGCTTTGCATATGCTTTCTTTCATTTGGTTGTCACAACAGCCCTGACAGGGAAACACTCTGGATATTTTCTCCATTCCTACCAAACAAGTGCCTCCCATAGGGCTGGCAATCCTGCCTAGCTAAAGCAGCAGGGCACCCTGAGAGATGGGAAGCATGTTCCAGGCAACTGAGACCACCACCACCACCACTTTGACCATCATCTCCTCTCAGACCCTGGTGGAGTCAGCTCATGTCCACTAATCAGAAGAGCCTTGGGAACAGTTATGTGTCCAGCCCAATGCTCTCAGCCATCTTCCCAGGAAGCAGCCTCTGTGCAATTGTTCCTATATGCACTATAGCCATAGCTACTGTAAGATTTAAATTAATATCCAATAATTCCAAGTATTATATTTTATAAAGTTTATTAATAATCACTCAAAGTAGAAAGAAAATAAACTTAAAAAAATAGAAGTTCAAACCTAATTATCTAACAAAAAGTAAATCCATGTGTGTAGATTCTCTTGGCTGGCATAAAGCCTGCTTTCCCAGCCCGGATCAGGGGAAAAAGAAAGAGAGTGACAGAGTTATGCAAAACTTATATACTCCCTACATTAGCATTTAACGTGAAAGAGAACATGGAACTCTGGGATTTAGAGTTCTGGGGAGCAAATCCTCATTACACACTACTGAAGACCTGGAAAAAGAAATTTGTCACCAAAGTACTTGGAACCATGAAGTGGTTCAACCACACCAGCTGAGTAGAAATAACATCAAAACAGAGGCACAACCCCCTGAACTCTAAAGATCCATAGGACCTTTCCTTCTGACTTCAGCTAAAATCTACATGTTGTCTCTCCCAAGAAAATGGGAGCTGTCTTTTTTCTCTGAAACCCCAGCCCTTAGGATAGTCTTTTGTACATAATAAGTGCTTAATAAATGCTTTCTTCATTCATGCATTCATTTTCTCAGATGAAGAATCTTTGAGAAATGTATGACTTGTCCATAGACACACAGTCAATAAATATGGCGGAATTTAAGTTCAGGTCTCCCTTAAATCCAAGCCCAACATTTCTTCCTCTGTATCCCATTGTCTTCTGACCATGAACTGGACTTATTTGTAGACTGTCCTGTTCTACCTAGGAACAGAATAGGGGTAACAAATGCCCTAAACCCTGGAGAAGTTCCTCAAGATTAGTTCATGCAGCTTGGAAATCCATCCTGTTGTATTCCTCAGAGTAGAGCTTTCTGAGGACAGAGAATATTTCATTTTTAATTGTGCATCCTCAGCACTATAACCTATACATGTTCATATTCGGTCATTTTTTCAGTTATGTTTGATTCCTTGTGACCCAATTTGGGATTTTCTTGGCAAAGATCCTGGAGTGGTTTGTCATTTCCTTATCCAGCTCATTTTACAGATGAGGAAACTGAGGCAAACAGAGTGAAGTGACTTGCCCAGGGCCACATAACTAATGTGGCTGAATCCAGACTTGAACTTGGATTTCCTGACTTTAGGCCCAGCCTTCTATCCACTGTGACACCTAGCTGCCCACCCAGTGCATATTGAATATCTCCTAAAGGCTGCTATTCTATATTCTTGAAAAAGAGTTATTTCATGAGACACAAGGGTGTGCTTATGCAGCCCCAGTTATTCAATTGCTTGACATCTGAGAGGAACTGTGTCCCCTCCAAGGAAATCCTGTTGTGGAGAACATGTTGGTACTGTTCTTCATGGTTTTCTTGACCAACATATTTGAAAATAGACCTTGAGCCTGACTATGATATCAGAAGATGGAAATGTCTATTGGTGTGAGAAGAGCTTAATTTCCAGGTCACTTGGGAAATAACGTTACCAATTCACCTTGATAGAATGATTTACAATTACAAAGTGCTTTAGGCAGACCACAGACTGTGTCCTAAAATGAGGAAATAATTCTTCGATATGGAAAAGAGTTTTTTCCCCCTAAAGATATTTCATAGGTAGATTTAAACTAATTACTTAAAATAGGAGATCTTCTTAAGGTAATCAGATTGCTCTATTCATATCCCAGATATGAAATTCTTCAGTTGGGTTTGCAACTCATTCGATATGAAGATTTTCTCTCATTTTTCCATAAAAGCTTCAAACGTCCTCTCTGTGTGCCAGACTTCCTTTGCCTGGCCCATGGTATGGCAGTGTTTATTGTTTTACCGAGGCTCTATATGGAGGACAGGAAACAAAAGATCCTGTGTCCTCTAAAGTTGGTAAGAGAGGACGGTCGATATGTTATCTTTTCCAGGTATTCAGCAACTGGGAAAGGAGATTGGAGGAAAAATGGAAATCAGAGCTGCCAGTCCTGTCCTGGAATTAGGAGAATTGCCAGCTATGAGCCTGAAGCCTGACTTATTTTTTTAAAAAGGCATACATATTTGAATTGTGATCCAGAGCCAGAAAGGCCTTTTGTTGGCCTCTGGACAGCAGCTGGAGTTCTCTAGGCTGAGCTAGTCATAGATTCACAGCATGTCAGAGCTAGATGGGCCTTTAGAAATCAGCATCCAGAGCATTCCTTTTACAGATGTGGAATCTGTAGAATGAAAGCACAGGGTAGTGAAGCAACCTCCGGAGAGAGAGTCCAAACACCCAAGTTTTGAGTTCCGGTTTGACTGTAGACCGTTTGATGTTGTTTGGGCAAGTTACTCACTAACTAACCCTCAGGTCCTTCTTCTAATATGAAGGGCATTGGCTTATCCATCCCTACGATCCTCTCCAGGCCTGGGGTTCTTTTGAACACAGCTTACAAGGGATGTGGCAGGAACTGACCTCTCTGTCTTCTGACTCTCCAGGTCTGTTATGCAATTGGTCATCAGTTTCAGCCTGGATTTGGAATGAGAGGATTGGAGAGTGAAATGGGGGTGTGATACTTCATCAGTCTGGGGCTCTGGGCAATTCACTTAACTTGTCTAGGGACAGAGGATAAAATTCCTGAAGGCAAAATCAGTCTTTATTTTTGTCTTTTTATCCCCAGCATCTACCATGGTGCCTGACTCATCATAAGTGCTGACTAAAGTTTGCTGACTGACTGATTAGGCTTCCCCCCCCCCCACATCTGTGAAATGAGGATGTTAACCTCCAATCTCTAAGCTATAATCATCTGTCAGAAAACTTGAGTTCTAGTCGTGGTTCTGCATTTGGAGTTTATTCTGTGATTTGGATCTAACAAACAACAATAATACAGTTCCTACATGTCTGCCAGGGTCATTGGAAACATCAGGTGAACCTCACCTATGAGAGTGACATGGGGAGGAGGGGAAGGAGAGGAAGAGAGCGAGAAGCTACCAGTAATATTGCAGTAATAATGATAATAGTTAAAAGTATTTATTAAACTCCTAGTATTTGACAGGCACTGGGCTAAAAAAGGTCCCTGCCCTCAAGAAGCTCATTTTCCAATAGTGTAAACATAATTCTTCTCTCCAGTTTTTAATTTGATGCCTCCTCAGGGCATAGAGATGACTCTGGGTTCTTGAAGGTCAGCCCACAGACTTATATAATCTCTTATCAAACTGGGAAAGCTTTGAGAACAGACCTGGTGGTGGACTGCATTCAAAGACCAGCTTAGCTACTGGGAGAGACCTCACCAGAGAGTTAGTTGGCGACCCAGTGATAAATGTCTTCAGTGACATGGTAAGGCACAGAGTGTAGCGAGTACTCCTCCAAGTGAAATTATGGATCATTTGAAACATAAAGCAAGATACAGACATCAAGAAGCCTCCTTATTAAACTGTGGTCTTTTTCTTGGTGTGATTGTCACTATTGATTGCTTTTAGTAGAACTCAGGTGATCCTGAGGTCTGCAATACAGCCCTGAGCTCTCTCCTGAGTTCCAGTTCTATATCAGAAACCACCCATTAACCACTTCCAACTGGATACCCCATTGGCATCTCAAACTCAACATGTCCAACACAACTCATTATCTTTCCCCTAAACTCTTCTTTTCTCTACTTGCCCATTTCTAATGGGGACAGTACCATTTTTCTAGTCACTCTGATTTGCAGCCTCAGCATCAAAAACTCCCCATTCTCCCTAATCCTCTCTATCCAATTAATTCACAAGCCTCATTAATTCTGTCTTCACAAACTAACAACCACTCTTCACACAGCCATCTCTGTGTTTGAGCTCTTATCACCTCTTATTTGAACTACTGCAATAGTCTCTTTTCTCTCTAAAGCCTCCTTCCACTTCAGTTAATTCTCCACAGAGCTTCTAAAGCAATATTCCTAAAGCCTAGTTCTAAACAACTCATGTCTTCACTCAAAAAACTTCATTGGTTCCTTATTACCCATAGGATGAGACACAAACTCCTCCTTTGTGTGGCACAAATTTGGCTCAAATCTACCTTTCCAGACTTATTTCCCAGTATTCCCCTTTATATATTCTTTGGTCCAGTCAAATTGTCCTTCTTGGTGCTACTCTTAAACAATCTTCCATCTCTCTGTGTCTTTGCACAAAATATCTCCCATGCCTGGAATACACTCCCTCCTTATCTATCAATCTTAGAAACCTTAGCCCTGTGTCAGCAAAACTCTGGCATAGGTGCTGGAGCATGCCAGAGAGGGCTGCTCTCTTCCCCTTCTCCATGTGCACCTGAGGACATTTCTCACATGACCCACCGCTCTTCCCAGAAATCCAATGGGAGCACTTCCTCCCTCCCCTGTCTGGGGTAAGGTGGGGACTCACATGCATCATGAGGGCATGAGAGTTTAGGCACTCGGTCTCTAAAAGGTTCATCATCACTGCTCTAGCCTCTCCAAAGCTCGTCTCAAAGCCACTTCCTACATGAGTTCTTTGATAATTAGAGGCAATGACCAGTATCTGCCCCTTACCCCCTCACCTACAAAATTACCTTGCATTAATATAGTACCTGTTTAAAAGTGTTTGCATCATCTCCAGTAGAGGGCAGGGACAGTTTCATTTTGGCTGTTCTATTCCCAATACTTATAATGATGCCTAGCACATAAAATAAGTTTATGAATGTATACAACCATTTCAGGAAGCAATTTGGAATTATACACAAAAAGTCACCAAAGTTACAAGGGATGTGGCAGTAACTGACCTCTCTGTCTTCTGACTCTCCAGGTCTGTTATGCAATTCATCATCAGTTTCAGCCTGGATTTGGAATGAGAGGATTGGAGAGTAAAATATGGGGTGTGATACTTCATCAATCTGCGGTTCTGGGCAATTCACTTAACTGCTCTAGGGACTTTAGAAAGTTTCAGCTGCAAGGCAGTTGGAAAGGTCCTATGGTCCTTAGGGTGCAACAACAAAGCAGATGTTGAGGCCTTTTCATTAGTACTGCATCCATTGATTAAAAGAAAACATAATCAAATCTGAAATTGAAGCATTTAGTAGTGCCAAGGACTTTGGTAACAAGAACGTTTCTTTTCTGGGTCTTTAGCAGTTATGACTGTAGCACCTGTAGGAAGAATTATCAAGCTACATCACCACAGAGGTTTCTTCTCAGGATAATGTATGAGGGCACTGGGATGGAAGATTTGTTATTGCCAAGGCTCTTGGGTTTAGAGTCCTGGACAACTCTCTGTGTCAAGGTTTGATGGTGGTCGAAGTGATACTGATGGTTTGACTGGCGTGGTACCTCTCTCCCTCAGGGTGCCTTTCTGACTCAGCAGGGTTGCTTGCTTGCCTTATGGGTGATAGTTGGTTGGCACTTGCTGGGTATGGCTGGCATCTTTCTCCCCCAGGAGTTGCTTTTCTGGACCATGGTTGTAAAGGCTGGACTAGAAGCAGGACTCTGGTTCAGTTAGGTGCTGCCACTCCTAGGACTGTTATTCTTATAATGACCAAGAAATCCAGTCAGAAAAGAAGTGTCTTCTTCAGTCTTAGGGCTGAACAGAAAGTCAGCCATTAGATCACTAGAAGAAAGAAGACCACCAGCCCCAAGACAAAAAAAAAACAACCTACAGACTCTTGGTTCAACCAGAGATAGATGGAGACTGCAGGGTTCTATCTAGAGGTAACAAGAGCCAAAGGTCACCCCTAAAATGGGGACCCTGAATGCCTCGGGGAAAAGCAGTGACCAAACCAGTGTGGTATAGGAGCAATAGTGCTCAGACTCAATCAACCCAGGCACCGATGGGCTCTGAGGGATGTCAAGAAACCAGTCAACAAGCATTTATTAAGCTTATACCACATGCCAGGAATAATAAGTACTGTTATACAGAAAGAATGACAAATACATGGTCCCTTGTGTCAAGGATCTCACATTCTAATGGTGGATATCAGATGTAAACAATTATCAAATGTATATGGAGCAGATGAAAGATAATTAAAGATAAATAAGTGGAAGACACTAGAAAGGAGAATGATATGAGCCTTTTGCAGATGGTAGGATTCAAGGTGACTTTTGAAGCAAGTCAGAGAAATCATGCTGAAGAGTAGAGGAGGGAGAGTATCCCAAGCTTGGCAAATGATACCTAGTGAAAAGGCATGGGAAAGATTTTTTTAGTTAAATTTTATTTTCCATCCCCTCAATTAAATGTAAAAACAGTTTCCAACATTTTCCAAAGAACATTGAGTTTTGAATTCTCTTCCTCTCCACTGGCCCCTATGGAGAATAACCGATCTCATGTAGATTTTACATGTGCAATCATGTAAAACATTTTTCCGTATTAATCTTTTTATGGAAGGAAACAAATTTAGAAAAAACTAAGAAAGAGAATGAAAAAAGTTTGCTTTGGGTTTGGATTCAGACTCTATCAATTCTTTTTCTCTGAAAGCAAATGTCATTGTTCATCATAAGTCTTTGGGGGTAGTTTTGGATCATTGTATTGGTAAGAATAGCAGTTATTCATAGCTATTCATTGTACAATATTCCTGCCACTGTGTACAATGTTTTCCTGGTTGTGCTTATTTCACTCTGCTTTAGTTCCTGTAAGTCTTTCCAGGTTTTTCTGAGCTCCTCCTGCTTGTCATTTCTTACAGCACATTAGTATTCTATTATACATAATATGACTTACTGAGCCATTTCCCTCATTTTCCAATTCTTTGCTCCCTGCCCCAACAGAGCTGCTTTAAACATTTTTGTATATATAGGTCGTTCACCTTTTTTTAATCTCTTTGGAATACAAACCTAGTGATGGAATTGCTGGTTTAAAAGGGTTTGTACTGGTTTATAGCAATTTGGGCTTAGATCTAGATTGTTCTCCAGAATGAGTGAATCAGTTCACAACTAGCCCAATAATGTATTTATATCTCAAATTTCCCATATCCCTTCCCAGTTTTGTCATTTTCTTTTTCTGTTATAATAGCCAATCTGACAGATATGGAATTGTATCTCTGAGTTATTTTAGTTTGCTTTTCTCCAATTAATAGTGACTTAGAACATTTTTGCATAACTCTAGAGAGTGTTAATTACTTTGTCTAAGAACTGACTGTTCATATTCTTTGACCATTTATCAAGTGGGGAATGACTTGTATTCTTATATATTCAACTCATTTATCAATGCATTTGAAATTTATAAAATAATTTTTGCACCGTTACAATTTCTGTGTATTACTCTCCATCCTATTTACCCCTATTTAGTTTCTGACCTCCACATTCCCCAATTTGCCCTCTTTTCTACCTTAATCCCCTTCCCTTCATATTTTCCTGTAGAGTAGGATAGCTTTCTACATCCAACTGATAGTGTATATTCTTCCCTCATCAAGGCAATTCCCAGGGGCAGCTGGGTGACTCAGTGGATTGAGAGCCAGGTCTAGAGACAGGAGACCCTACGTTCAAATCTGGATTCAGATGCTTCCTAGCTGTGTGACCCTGGGCAAGTCACTTAACCCCTATTGCCTAGCCCTTACCACTCTTCTGCCTTAGAACCACTACACAGTATTGATTCTAAGATGGAAAGTAAAGGTTTAAAAAAAATTAAGACAACTCCAATAAGAGTAAGGCTTACATTCTCCCCTTCTCATCTCCCCTATCTTCCCCTCCACTGTAAAAGTTCTACCATGCCTCTTTTATGTGCAATAATTTATTCCATTTTATTTTTCCCTTATCCCTCTTTCCCTTGCATTCCTCTTTCATGCCTTAATTTTTTTTATATCATCCCATCCCATCCCATCATATTCAAACCACATGTTTGCCCTTTGTACTTGCATATTCCTTCTAATTTCCCTAATAATGACAAAGCTCTTTGGAGTTATGAGAATCATGTAGGGATGTACACAATTTAACCTTGTTAAATGGCTTTTGATTTCTGTTTCCTTTTTTACCTTTTTATACTTCTCTTGAGTCTTATATTTGAGAATCAAGTTTTCCATTTAGCACTGATCTTTTTACCAGGTATGTTTGAAAGTCCTCTATTTCATTGAATATCCATTTTTTCTCCTGAAGAATTATGCTGAGTTTTGCTGGGCAAATGATTATTGGTTGAAGTTCTAGCTCCTTTTCCCTCTGGAATATATTCCATGCTCTCTAATCCTTCTATGTAGAAACTGCTAAATTTTGTATTATCCTGTGGCTCCAAATTACTCCAAATTGAACCATGACTCTGTAGATCCATCTATAATTTTAAATAGGAAAAAAAATGAATCTTTACTGGAATGGAAAACTTTTAACTTATGTTAGGACAAAGGATTCCCCCTTTTCCTTACAAGAAATATTATAGTTACCTAGAAATCAATAAATCTGTTTTTGGACTTAGTTGATTCTTGTCTCTTTTGACACAGCTTCCTGTTTACTTAAGGGCATAAAAAGTTCCATTCATAAGGAGTCAAGTTCCTGACTTGATGGGTAACTGAAGGCTTAGAAAGTCATCATACTCTGCATTATTGACCAGTTGTATTTCCATCTGAAGATGAGTGACTACATCTATAGAAACTGCTCAAGACTGTATTTTTGTTGCCTATTCTTGCTGTGTTAGGACAAAGTAAACTGTTTTTTTATTAACTGCTCAATGATTTACAAGTGCCTTATATCACCCCAAAATTAAACCTGTACTAACAGATTATCAGTGTTAGTTTGGGCCCAAACATATGTTGGATCCCCAGCAGGATGGAAACTTTAAAATTCAAGAAACCAAAGAAACTCTGAAAGATGAATTTATCCGAGCAATTGGAAAGAATTATATGACAATGTGTTGCTAACATTCAAATAGATGGAAAAGACCAAAATGTCCCTTCAGAACTTTCATGTCTTCAAAGGGCATTGAAGGAGTTAAAGTTTTTAAAAAAAAAGAGTTCTTCCAAGAGAACATTATTTATAGTAACAACAATATTGTACAATGATCAACTATTAAAACTTGGCTAATCTCAGTGAGGTCATGATCTGGGACAATTCTGAAGGACTTATGATGAGGAAAACCATCCACCTCCAGAGAAAGAACTGTTGGAGTTGGATGGATGTGCATCAAAGGATGGGTATAATTATGGGTTTTGGGGGGTATTGGTTATTTATCAGTGTACTTTTAAAACAATGACCAATATGGAAATAGGTGTTCCATGATAATCCATGTATGGCCCAGATCAAATCACTTTACATCTTTGAGTGGGGAGAGTGAAAGTAAGGAAGGAGATGATTTGGATCTCATAATTTTGGAAAACATTTGTTGAAAATTATTATTGCATGTAATTGAGAAAACAAAATAAGAAAGGGAAGTTCTTGAGATAGATTGATTCTCTTCTGAGGATTTTTTAAAAGCACAGGAAGATAAAAAGAATATTCTGGTGTAGAAGGGAGGAAGAAGAGAATGGATGTTTCTATTTCTCATGATTGGGATGTGTGCCTGTGCATATTAACACTGAAGAAGGTATGAGAGTTGCAAAATCAGATGAACTTCAATCTCGTCTGAAACACAGAGGTAAGAATATAAACAAAACCAGTTTGTTTTAGAAATACAGCAAGCTTGCAGGGTAAATAAGCAGGGATGGGAATGGGTTCTCAAAAGTGAAGCTGATAAAAGTTAGGAAATATTTATAAGCTAAACAAACTTCCTTATACTGAAAGACACAATAAAAGGAGGAAAGAAGAAAAGAATTGAACTCTAAGTAATGCCCAGCGGTTGAGAAATGTCTGAAGAAATTATGGTATATTGACATAATGGACTATTATTTTGCCTTAAGAACCAATGAAAGACAGTTTCAGAGAACCCTGGGTACTTTGAATTGTTACAAATTCAAGAGAGCAAACCAAGGGAACAATTTATTCAAAGATAAATTCTAAAGAAAAATAAATCAAACTAAAGGGGGCAGTTGGGTAGCTCAGTGGATTGAGAGCCAGACCTAGAGATGAGAGGTCCTAGGTTCAAATCTGGCCTCAGACACTTCCCAGCTGTGTAACCCTGGGCAAGTCACCTGACCCCCATTGCCTAGCCCTTACCACTCTTCTGCCTTGGAGCCAATACACAGTATTGACTCCAAGATGGAAGGTAAGGGTTAAAAAAAAATCAGACTTAAGAACTCATATCAATGCAATGACCTTCAGAGAACTATGATGAAACATGCATGTTTCTCAACTCCTGATAGAGATGTGATGGATTCAAGGTACAGAAAGAGACCTATGGAAATAAAATCAGACTAGAAAGAGAAGGATGACAAAAAATCCAGGGGGTGACATCCAGTCTTTAAGAACCAGAATACAATAAATAGAATCAAGTGACTTCAGCAGCAGGACACTATAAAACAAAATCTAAAAAAATGAAAAAAATTGAGGAAAATATGAAGCATCTCATTCACAAAACAGAAGATTTAAAAAAATAGTTCCAGGAGAGACAATTTAAGAATCATTGGTCTACCAGAAGATCATGACAAACGGAAAAGCCTGCACATCATACTACAGGAAATTATTCAAGATGCTGCCCTAATATTCTAGAACAAGAGGAAAAAGTGGAGATTGAAAGAATCCACAGATCACCTCCTGTACTTAATCCCCAACTGACAACACCCAGGAATGTTATAGCCAAATTCAAGAACTATCAGACCAAGGAAAAAATATTATAAGCTGCTAAGAAGAAGTCATTCACATACCATGGAACTACAGTGAGGATAACACAGGATCTGGTTGCATGTACACTGAAGGACCAAAAGGCATGGAATATGATATTCCAGAAAGCAAGGGAACTAGGTCTACAACCAAGAATCAACTACCCAGCAAAACTGACTATATTCTTACAGGAGAAAGTATGATCATTTAACAAAATAGAAGAATTCCAAGCATTTGTAAAGAAAAGACCAGACCTGCACAGAAAATTTGATGCCCAAGCACAGAATTCAAGAGAATCATCAAAAGATAATTTGAAAAGAGGGAAAAAAGAAAAACAAACAAAAAAAACTTTTTTTAAGAGACCCAATAAGTTAAAATGATATGTATCTCTATAAGAAAAGAGGTCACTGGTAATTCTTAAAAGTTGTTATTATCACCTGGGCAGCTAGAAGAAGTACAATTACAGGGAACAGTGACAAACTGTATAGGATGAAATTACAAGACAAAAAAAATATATGATATATGTATACATAAATACATATGTATGTGTATATATATACATATATATATACAACTAAAGCTAAAAAAAAGAGGTTAATACTAAAAGAAATGGGAAAAGAAACTTTAGGGGGAAATTTATGTCACAAAGAAGCACATGATGGGAGCAGGGAGAACATCAATATACTGAGAACATCAATATACTGGAAGGGAAAAGAGGTAGGAGTCAGGAAATACTCAACATGTACATGCATTGAAATTGACCTAAAGAGGGAAGAACAATCCAATCCATTAGGGCAGATAATTGATTTGCACCTAATAGGGAAATAGAAGGGTAACAAATGGGGAAGGGGAGGGACGCAGTACAAGGGAGGGAGATGGTGGGGTAGTTTAGAAGGACTGTAAAGAAAATAAGGGGGAAATAAGAAAAGAGGGGAGTAGAAAGGGAAGCAAAATAAGGGTGGGAATCAGGGGAACTGATTAAAAAACAAAACATTGGTGTAGAAGAAAATAGTGAAAGAAGAAAAGGCAGGACTAAGAGTAGAAATCAAAATGCTGGGAAATACATAGCTGTCAATCACAACTCTAAATGTGAATGGAATGAAGTCACCCATAAAATGCAAGCGAATAGCAGAGTGGATTAGAATCCAAAACCCTACCTTATGCGGTCTACAAGAAACACACATGAGAAAGGTAGATACGCATAGGGTCAAAGTAAGAGGATGGAGAGAAATCTATTGAGCATCAACTGATAAAAAAAAGGCAGGAGTCTCAATCATGATATCTGACAAAGTAAAAATAGATCTTATTAAAAGGAATATGGAAGGTAATTATATCCTGATAAAAGGCAGTATAGACAATGAAGAAATATCAGTATTCAACATGTATGCACCAAATGGCATAGCATCCAAATTTCTAAAGGAGAAACTAGTGGAGTTCAAGGATGAAAGAGATAGAAAAACTATATTAGTGGGAGACCTGAACTTTCCTCTATCAGAACTAGATGAATCAAAACAAAACATAAATAAGAAATAAGTATGAGAAGTGAATGAAATATTAAAAAAAATAGAGTTAGTAGATATGTGGAGAAAAAATAAATAGGGGCAAAAAGAAATATACCTTCTTTTCAGCAGCACATGGTACATTCACAAAATGTATTAGGGCATAAAAACATTACAAACAAGTGCAAAAGAGCAGAAATAATAAATGCAACATTCTCAGATCACAAAGCAATGAAAATAATAATTAGTGAGGATACATGGAGGGGCAAATAAAAAATTAATTGAAAATTAAACAATAAAATTCTCCAAAATTGATTAGTTAAAGAACAAATCATAGAAACAATTAATAATTTCATTGAAGAAAATGACAATGATGAGATATCCTTTCAAAACCTATGGGATGCAACCAAATCAATACTCAGGGGGAAATTTATATCCTTAAGTTCATGTATTAACAAACTAGAGAGGACAGAGGTCAATGAATTGAGCATGAAAATTAAAAACTAGAAAGTGAACAAATTAAAAATCCTCAGATGAAGACTAAATTAGAGATCCTAAAAATCAAAGGAGAAATTAATAAAATTGAAAGTCAAAGAACTATTGATTTAATAAATAAGACTAGAAGCTGATACTTTGAAAAAAACAAATAAAAGAGACAAAGAACTGGTCGATATAATTTAAAAAAGGAAAGAAGAAAACCAAATTGACAGTATCCAAGATGAAAAGGGAGACCTCATCTCTAATGAAGAGGAAATTAAGGTAATCATTAAAAACTCTTATGCCCAAATATATGTCAACAAATATGGCAATCTAGGTGATATGGATGAATATTTACAAAAATATAAATTGCCTAGACTAAAGAGGAAGAAATAGACTATTTAAACAACCCCATATTAGAAAAAGAAATTGAACAAGCCATCAAAGAACTCCCTAAGAAAAAATCCCCAGGTCCAGATGGATTCACAAATGAATTCTATCAAACATTCAAAGAACAAGTCATCCCAATATTATATAATATATTTGACAAAATAAACAAAGAAGGAGTTCTAACAAATTCCTTTTATGACACAAATATGGTATTGATCTCAAAGCCAGGCAGGACAAAAACAGAGAAAAAAAATTATAGACCAATCTCCTTAATGAACCAAATGCAAAAATCTTAAATAGAATACTAGCAAAAAGAGTCCAGCAAGTCATCTCAAGGGTTATTCACTATGACCAGGTAGGATTCATGCCAGGAATGCAAGGATGGTTCAATATTAGGAAAACCCCAATTGACCATATTAACAAGCAAACCGACAAAAATCACATGATTATCTCAATAGATACAGAAAAAAACCTTTGATAAAATATAACATTCCTATTAAAAACACTAGAAAGTATAGGAATAGAAGGACCTTTTCTAAAAAATAATAAACTGTATATATCTAAAACCATCAGCAAACATCATCTGCAATGGGGATAAACTAGAAGCCTTCCCAATAAGATCAGGAGTGAAACAAGGATGCCCATTATCACCTCTATTATTTAACATTGTACTAGAAACATTAGCTGTAGTGATTAGAGAAGAAAAAGAAATTGAAGGTATTAAAATGGGCAATAAGGAGACCAAGCTATCACTCTTTGCAGATGATATGATGATCTACTTAAAGAATCCTAGAGAATCAACCAAAAAAGCTAGTGGAAATAATCAACATCTTTAGCAAAGTTGCAGGATACAAAATAAACCCACATAAGTCATCAGTATTTCTATGTATTTCCAAGCCATCTCAGCAGTAAGAATTAGAAAGAGAAATTCCATTTAAAATCACCTTAGACAATATAAAATACATAGGAATCTATCTGCCAAGACAAACACAGAAACTATATGAACACAACTATAAAACCTCTACACACAATTAAAAATAGATCTAAACAATTGTAAAAACATTGATTGCTCATGGGTAGTATAAGCTAACATAATAAAAATTACAATCCTACCCAAATTAATTTACTTATTCAGTGGCATACCCATTGAACTCCCAAAATATTTCTTTACTAATTTAGAAAAAACCATAACAAAGTTCATTTGGAAGAGCAAAAGATCAAGGATCTCCAGGGAAATTATGAAAAAAAAATGCAAAGGAAGGAGGACTTGCAGTCCCAGATTTCACACTATACCATAAAGCAGTTGTCATCAAAACAATTTGGTACTGGCTAAGAGACAGAAAGGAGGACCAGTGGAATAGACTTGGGGTAAGTGACCTCAGCAAGACAATCTATGATAAGCCCAAAGATCCCAGATTTGGGGACAAAAATCCACTATTTGATAAAAACTGCTGAGAAAATTGGAAGACAATATGGGAGAGATTAGGTTTGGATCAACATCTCACACCCTACACCAAGATAAACTCAGAATGAATGAAGACCTGAATATAAAGAAGGAAACTATAAGCAAATTATGTGAACACAGAATAGTATACATGCCAGACCTTTGGGAAAGGAAAGATTTTAAAACCAAGCAAAAGCTAAAAAAAAATCACAAAATGTAAAATCAATAATTCTGATTACATCAAATTAAAATTTTTTGTACAAACAAAACCAATGTAACCAAAATTAGAAGGGAAGCAACCAATTGGGAAACAATCTTCATAACAAAAACCTCTGACAAAGGCCTAATTACTCAAATTCATAAAGAATTAAACCAGTTGCACAAAAAATCAAGCCATTCTCCAATTGATAAATGGGCAAGGGACATGAATAGGCACTTTTCAGTTAAAGAAATCAAAACTATTAATAAGCATATGAAAAAGTGTTCTAAATCTCTCATAATCAGAGAAATACAAGTCAAAACAACTCTGAGGTTATCACCTCACACGTAGCAGATTGGCTAACATGATAGCAAAGGAAAATAATGAGTGCTGGAGGGGATGTGGCAAAGTCAGGACATTAATGCATTGCTGGTGGAGTTGTGAATTGATCCAACCATTCCGGAGGGCAATTTGGAACTATGTCCAAAGGGCACTAAAAGACTGTCTGCCCTTTGACCCAGCCATAGCACTGCTGCGTTTGTACTTCAAAGAGGTAATAAATAAAAAAACTTGTACAAGAATATTCATAGCTATGCTCTTTGTGGTGGCAAAAAAATGGAAAATGAGGGGATGCCCTTCATTTGGGGAATGGTTGAACAAATTGTGGTATTTGTTGGTGATGGAATACTATTGTGCTCAAAGGAATAATGAACTGGAGGAATTCCATGGGAACTGGAATGACTTCCAGGAGTTGATGCAGAGTGAAAGGAGCAGAACCAGGAGAACATTGTACACAGAGACTGATATACTGTGGTACAATAGAATGTAAATGGACTTCTCCATTAGTGGCAATGCAGTGATCCAAACAACTTGGAATGATCTACAAGAAAAAACACTATCCACATTCAGAGGAAAAACTGTGGGAGTAGAAACTCTGAAGAAAAATAACTGCTTCAATACATGGGTCAAGGGGATATGGTTGGGGATGTAGACTCTAACTGAACATCCTAATGCAAAAACCAACAATATGGAAATAGGTTTTGATCAAGGACAGATTTAGTAATACCCAATGAAATTGCTCATAGGCTGCGGAATGGTGGGGGGAGGGGTGGGAGGGAAATAATATGATTATTGTAACCAAGGAATAATGTTCTAAATTGACTAAATAAATTTCCTTAAGTTAAAAAAAAAAGGAAATTGATCTGTGTTTTTGGATAAGGCCACTATGTGGATTTTTTTTGTTTAATTATGTCTAGTTGTTACAAGATTTTTTGTTCTTTCAGTTTTTTGGTTGGTATAAGAATGATGGGATTAGCAATAGAATTCACCCAACCCCCCAAAAAAGGTTCATTGAAATTTTTTTTTCAGAAAAGATAATATAAGCACAGGCAAACAAGAAGGATTTGAAAGTAATGTGAAATTTTAAATATTTTAAGTCAGTGATATGAAATGGAGAGTCACAATTTCATATGCAGTCTGTGAAAAGGAAAACTGAATCAAACTTTGGCATTTCTTCCACTGAGATCGAAGAAAAAGCAGTTGGAAAGTTAGAGTGAAGATTTATGGCCAGAGATGACAGTTGGAGGGGGTAGGGGTGACTGGGAAAGTGACAGTTGCTCTTGAGTGGACTCTTTCCTGGCCCTCAGACTGGAAGGAGCACTCTCTCTCTCTCTCTCTCTCTCTCTCCCTGTTTCTGGATAGAAGTGCCTCTATTCCTGGATTTTTCCCAACTGTGTGCTCCACCTGGATTCCTGTGATTATGTCATCAAACAAAGGGATTTAAGGGGAGCAGTTTGAACTGTAAGGCTGATCTTTAGTGGTGCTAGCCTGAAGAGACAGGCCCAACCAGCTCTGAAGATCAGATTCTCTTTTCCCTCTTGTCTACTGCAAAAGACTTTGAATTTAAGAAAACTAGCATAGATATTAGCATAGAAAGGAATAAAAGAAACCCTCTCAATTCAAAAGCTGAAAGAGACTCAAACCCAATCTGTGGTAAAGTATAAGACAAATTCCTATTCCCTCTACCCTGATACCTTCCCAGTTTGAACTTATTATTAAATTCATATTTAGTTACATGAATGCTGTCAGATAATCTTTATAAGGGTGAGGGGACTCTGAAAAGAGTAAGGGTTTTTTTAGGGGAGAAGGTTCTCTGTAACCTCAAGTACCCTAAATCTTGAGGTGCCCATCTGTGCCCTTCCCCCTTTCATCCTGGTATAAATATCCATAAGAAGAGTATTTTCCTACAAGTCTTCTTTTATGTTCTGCTATGCAAGGAAAATGTTATTTTTTTTTTGCTATTTTAGGTTTATAATTTTAAAAATAAAATTAGCATAATTTTTAAAAAGTAAATATAAGGTTTATAATTTTAAAAATAAAATTAGTATAATTTTTAAAAAGTAAATACAAGCAGCTGGGTAGTTCAGTGGATTCAAAGCCAGGCCTAAAGACAGGTGGTCCTAGGTTCAAATCTGGCCTCAAGCACTTCTTAGTTGTGTGACCCTGGGCAAGTCACCTAATCCCCAATGCCTAGCCCTGGCCACTCTTCCACCTTGGAACTAATATACAGTATTGATTATAATATAGAAGGTAAGGATTTAAAAAATAAATAAATAAAAAGTAAATATATCCAACAATCAACAGTAATGAAGAAACATTGGAATCCTTTCCAGTAAGAGCAGGAGTAAAGTAATGTGTCTATTATCAATTCCCATTTGGCATAGTTCTAGAAATGTTAGCAATAGAACAAAAAAAAGATTGAGAGCATAAGCATACACAATGAAGAAATAGAATTTTCATTTTTTTGTAGATGATATGACGATCTAATTAGAAAACTTTAGAAATTCAACTAAAAATAACTGAAACAAACAGAAAATAGAAATAAATGCAGTGAATTTTTTGAAACCTTTCTTTATATTACCAATACAATCCAGCATGAAGTAATAGGAAATGAATTTCCTTTTAAAAAATAACCTACAAGGGGGGCAGCTGGGTGGCTCAGTGGATTGAAAGCCAGGCCTAGAGATGGGAGGTCCTGGGTTCAAATCTGACCTCAGACACTTCCCAGCTGTGTGACCCTGGGCACTAACCCCCATTGCCTAGCCCTTACCACTCTTCTGCCTTGGAACCAATACATGGTATTGATTCCAAGATGGAAGGTAAGGATTTAAAAAAAATAACCTACAGAACCACAAAATATCTAGAAGTCGACACACAAAGGAATCAGCTCAGAGGTAGTC
This sequence comes from Monodelphis domestica, assembly GCF_027887165.1. Classification (NCBI taxonomy): domain Eukaryota; kingdom Metazoa; phylum Chordata; class Mammalia; order Didelphimorphia; family Didelphidae; genus Monodelphis; species Monodelphis domestica. The sequence continues at coordinate 232,277,422 of NC_077232.1, forward strand.
TTTGCAGAAATAAAGATAGGTGATATTAATTCCTCAGTTGGACCATACATATATAATAAAATGACAATACTATGTAAACTTAACTTACTTATTCATTACCATAGCAATCAAACTGTCAAAGAATTACTTTATAGGACTAGAAAAATAATGAATTGATTTGGAGAAACAAAAAAAATTAAGAATCTCAAGGAAATAATGGGGGAAAAAATGAGAAGAAAAGAAGCAGCTTAGCTGAACCAGATCTCAAACAATATTACAAAAGAGCAATCATTGAAATTATTTGGTATTGATCCAGAAATAGAGGGCTTATTCAATGGAAGAGATTAGGTATACAATATAGTAAAGTAAATGAATTGAGTAGCCTCATACCCTCATAAACTGAGGAAACGAAAGAGAAGGGAATAAGCTTTTATGGATCTAAGGCTAACGTACTACTTTTTATTAATATCTCATTTTTTCCTTATAATAAGCCTGCAAGCTAGGTGTTATAATCTTCATTTTGTAGTTAAAGAAACTGAGACAAATGAGGGTAAGTGACTTACCCAAGGTCTAATAGATAATAAGCACCTTAGATTGAATTTGAACTCAAGTCTTCCTGACTTCCAGGGCCACTGCTCTATGTACTGTTGCTCCTCGATTGGGAAGGACTCAATATTTGACAAAAAACTACTGTTAAAACTGGCAGAAATTAGATTTAGAATAATATCTCATACCATATACCAAGAAAAACTCTGAATGGACCTTAGACCTACATATAAAAGGTGAAATTATAAATAAATAAGGGGAGAAAGGAAGGAAATATAGTTCTTAACTGTTGATAGAAATGTTCTTGACCAAACAAAAGATTGATAGGAACATAGGAGATAAAATAGACAATTTTGATTATAGAAAATTGAAATGCTTTTTCAAAAACAAAATCAATTCAGTTAAAATCAGAAAGGAAACAGTCACCTGGGGAAAATCAATATGACATGTTTCTCTGAAAAGGGGTTTGATTTTTAAAATATATTAAGCAACTGATTCAAATAAATGTGACAGCAATTCTTACAATAGATATATTGTCAAGGATATAAATAGGAGATTCTCAAAACAACTGAAAAACAAATTGTTAACAACCATACTGAAAATCTCCAAATCACTACTAATTTTAAAAACTACGAATTAAACAGTTCTAAGTTTCTACCTGACACTCATCAGATTGGCAAAAATGACCAATAAAATCAAAATGCCAATTATTGAAGTAGCTGTAGAACAGGCCCACTAATGTATTAATAGTGGAGGCATGAATTGGTATAAACATTCTGGAAAAGGGATTGGAACCATCGTAAAAAAAAAGTCACTAAACTTTGTATACTTTCTGACTCAGTAATGCTCCATTTAACCATCCAGCCCAAAGAGATCAAAGAAAGAGGGAAAGGACTCATAGGTACAAAAGTATTCTTATTAACTCCTTTTTTTAAGCAAAAAAAAAAGCCTGGAAACTAAAGAGAGGGGATACATCAATTGGGAGGATGGCTGAACATATAATGGTGTATGAATATAATAGAATATTAGTGTCCCATGAGATATAATTAAACTAGGCATCATGGCATAGTAAATATGGTGCGTAAGTTGAGAAGACCTGTGTTGATTTGTATTCTCACTCATCTTGGTTTTGTGATCTGGGCAAGTCTTTCAACCCTTCAGTGTTCCAGGTAATTCTATAAAACTGTGAGATGTAGAGAAAGTGTCAACATCTTACCTACACCAAAAAATCACAGTTCAAGAGTCCTTATTCCTAAGAAATGATGAAAGGGATGGAGTCAGAGAATGGGAAGAACTTTTAATTTTGGAGAATTGGGAAGGGAGGACTAGTGATTGTGATACCCTAATTCCAAAAGAGAAAGATGAAAGAAGCAAGTGTCAATGAAAAAATTTTAAATCACAGAAGGGAATAGAAAGAAGTTCAGAAAGAAGCAGAATGGCTTGGAAATTAACATGTTGAACTTATTACTTTAAAAAATATGTATGTAATTTTTTTAAAAGTTGTGTATTATAGAAGTTCAGTTATAGATATAATCTTTTGCTGTTCTTTGTGCAAAGAAATTTTCACATTTGGGGGCAGAGGAGTGTTTGTCAGGTTCAAAATAGCAAGAGATTTTTAATTAAAAAGTTCTAGAATTTTCCCTAGAACTGAATCCAAACTCTGCTGTATTTTGCTTACAAACTCCTCTCCTCCCTTTTTCTGAAAATCAAAACATTTGTCACTTCATTTTTGTGGCACCTCTTCCATTCTCCATAATCTTTCAAAATTTATGGACACTGACTCAGTAATCATACTTTCTAGTATTTCCTGCACTATGCGATGAAGATTATTTGGAATAGGGACTTATTCAGCACAGTTATCATATGACTAGAGTGCATTAAGAGCAAATAGGTGGCCCCTCATTTATCCTGGGTTTCAACTACCTATTGGCAATGTTTTTTCTTTCCTCTATACAAAAGTCATTTTCCTTTGAAGTGAAATCAGAAGCAAAGTAAATTATTTTGGCTTCTTTTTGTTGTGCATTATCATCTTCCTAACTACCTTATGCAGGAATCTCATCCCTTTTTTATTTTCTTTTATCCTCCATATAGCTTTAATAAATACAACCTCCACCTCAATTCCATGGAGAAGTTTCAGGTCCTAACATGAACCCCCATAACTTTTTTCCCTTCTGGGATGAGAGGACGAAAGGAAATTCAACACAGAGAACTAATTGATAATAAGATCATCTTTTAGAATTAAGAACTATCTGCATTATTAAAGCAGTTAGATATTGGTCTAGCCAGCCGTCATGGAAAAATGAATTGCATGAGACATCCATAGCTGTCATCCAGGGAGGGGACTCCTACGGAGAGAGGGACCCATTATCCTTGCCAGCAGCACCCCCTCACCTCCCACAGGCAAGTCAGCCCAGCTTAAGCATCAGGATACCCCGAGGGAGAGACAGGAGGCAGCATTGCTAGGTCAGATGGACACTGCCACCCCTTTGGCCATCATTCCCATCCCACCTCCTTGGACCCTGATGGCGACCATCCAGGACTCTGAGCCCAAGCCCTGATAATAACAATGCTTCCATCTCAATGCCTCAGCTATCATCCTGGGAAGTAAATCCTGTGGAGATACAGTCTGGACACAGCTCCTACAGAAGTCACTAAAGTTACTAAAGACCAAGCAAAGAACATTTTACCACCAAAGGCCATAGTACTGTCAAATTATTTAATATCAGAAGCTGATATGATGTTATTAGTGGAAAGGGCATCAAAGAAGAGGCATTACTGACTTTTGCTGGCTTTCTTGCTGCACCCTAAGAGCCGGGAGACCTCTCCACCTGATGTATACAGGTGAAACCTTCCACATGTGTTGCCTCCCATCTCTTTGGGGATTTTACTCTTCATTTGTATGCACAGAGCTTAGTGTAGTGCTTTGCAAATGTATAATAAGTGCTTAATAGATATTCCATTCATTCATTCATGGACAGAGTTGTTCTGGATATCTTGATGTTAATCAGGTTTCAAGAAGGTGAATCCTGGAGCTTTTGGAGGGTGTGATTGGGCTAATCTTCTGGTCTTTGTTACTCATGTATTGTCACTACTCAGTGATGTTATTGATGATTGTTTATCATGTATCACAGCCATTCCCTTTGTAATTAGTCTAGTAAAGGGAATCTTCTGAACAAATTTAGCCTTCAGATTTAGAACTGAAAGAATTAATTTTAAACCAGTGAACCACAGCCCAGCTAAAAATGGACCTGGGTCCTGTGCGTAGGTGGGGAAAGCCTTTCCCTGGGAGCTACTAAGAGCAAAGGAACATTGTCATCACACAGTCTCTTATCCAAGTGATCTAAGAGGTGGTGGTGAGAAGGAATGGCAGGGTCTTTGAGCCTTGTGACCCTTGGAGAGGACAGAGCACATGCAATAGTCTCCTGGATGAAAGAGAAAGGATTTCCTGAATAATACTGAGCTCCTGAAGAGTTGTGGGACCCATATTCTAGAGAAAGAAGGAGAAATTCCTGGGCAGTGCCAGACTTTTACAGAAAAGGAGACTACCTTTATAGTCCCAATGCTGAAGTAACAGCCAAGGACCAAGCTACGATTGTTGTTGCTCTTGTTGAGTCACTTAGTTGTCTCTAACTCTGCATGACCCCATGGGATTTTTTTTTTTAAACCCTTACCTTCCGTCTTGGAGTCAATACTGTGTATTGGCTCCAAGGCAGAACAGTGGTAAGGGCTAGGCAATGGGGGTCAAGTGACTTGCCCAGGGTCACACAGCTAGGAAGTGGCTGAGGCCACCCATGGGATTTTCTTGACAAAAATACTGGAGTTTTCCATTTCATTCTATAGTGTATCCCTATTTTACAGATGAGAAACTGAGGCAAATAGAGATTGAATGACTTTCCCAAAGATACACAGGTATTAAGTTTAAGTGATTTGCCCAGAGACATGCAGATATTAAGTGTCTGAAGTCAGATTTGGACTTGGGTTTTCCTGACTCTGACCTGGTGCTTTTTGGATCGAGTATAAGGCAAAGAGATCCATGGAGGAAATGATACACTTATGGGGGCATTAGAAGAGTAGAGATACCAAAAATGTGGGGGAAATCTGATATGTTATTGATTCTAATAAAAAAGATGACTTAGAAAACATTAATGCCCAACAACTGATAGACCTTTTCTCCTATATATAAAAAGGAACAAAAATGTGAATTTTGTCCTTTGCTACTGCCATGAGTTATGTGGACAATTCAGGTCCAATAAAGAAGGAGAATGTGTCTGGAGCTGACCCAAGTTCATTTCCTTCTGGAGAGTCCAAGCCTGATGGTGGTACCTTATATCTTGATATTGGGGTCTAGGTGGGATTCAGCAGAATGCTACCAGTACCACATTAATTTCTCTTCTCAGGGGAAATAACTATGTCCACTATGGTCTCAATCACTATATAGCTTCATAGGACATGGGGAGATGCTTTATGTATTATAATGGGTCCCTTGTTTCTCCATTTTATTTGTGGAATAAAATAGAAGCCATGGTATACCTATTGTGCACTGTTACCTTTAGTATTTACATAGTGTTGGCATCATAGTTTACACATATGTGGAGATATAGACTTGAATTTTCCTTAGGAATTCTCAGAAAACACACACACACACAAATCTGGGTAGGTTGTGGGGGTGAGTAATGATTGATTTTTCTTTTAAGTCACAAAGATTAAGGTTGTTCTGGGTAAACCCAGAGCTTAGGATAGTGGGATATTGCTTACACATACTTCTCAAACTATGGCATATAGTTGGGCAAGTAAACCGTCAAATGAGATCATCAATGTTTATGTTGTATAGGTTCTCTGGATGAGCTGCACCCTGAAATTAATGATAAAATAGATGAAGTTGGATGATATTGGGGAAATTATGACATGAACCAAATTGACCACTGCTACAAAATCTCATAACCTCCATATTATCCTGATAATTTTATATGAATGAATAGTGGAACATCGACTTCTTGAGATGTGCATGAGAGGTGATGTGACATGGCTCAGAGACAGGAAGACTTGGGTTCAAATTCTACCTCTGAGACATACTAGCTATGTGACCCTAAAGAAGTCCCTTAACACCTCAGTCTTCCGTGAGGCAAATACTATGTTGATTTATTTTTAAAGGTCTGGATTAGAGATAATTTTGTGGATTCTTGTGTTGGCATTCTAGGTCAGAGACTGTCTTATACATTTTTGTTTGTCCTTCAGAATTCTGAGGAATGTCCTCCTTTTAACAAAATTTGGTTTATAAAAGAAGGGGACAAGGATTCATTTCCTGTCTATGTGTCATTTATCACATGAGGATGAGGATTCGTTTCCTAAGTGTCCCCTATTACACAGGGATGAGGAGGTGTGAATAGCTTGATGGACCATCTTCTAATGAGCGATTTACCCATTAGAGATTTACCCATTGGGGATGTTCAGTTCTATTTATAGATCTGCCTATGGGGTGTTCAGAGTCTTTGGTCATTTGAGAGGGCCAATGACCTATCACTTTATTGGTTATAATGCTAGCCTAATCGATAAATGGATATTCTTACCCAAAACTAGTCTCGCAAAATAATTTTAATCCTACTGGTTGTCATAATAGGCTTGGGGAGAAAATGAGGCAGGCATCATTATTTTATCATTTTGCAAATGAAGAACTGAATGGAACACAGATATATAGATATATAGATATATACACACATACATACATACTCACTCACATATTCAGAAATATACACACATACACAAATATGCACATATTTGTGTATACCGATAAATACACATATACATGTACATATATAGTTGAGTGGTTTTCAGAGTGGGGTCAGTGGACTCTTGGGAGCTCTCAAGATTCTTTTATAGGATCCAAGGGGTCAAAATTATTTTCATAATAACATTATGGAGTTATTTGCCTATTAAAATACTCCTCTCTTTTCCAACTACATGTTTGTGTGAGGTCAGATTTTTTTCATATGCTTTAACCAAAACAACATCTTGTAACAAATGAAATGCACAAGCAGATAGAAGAATCCAGCTGTCTTCTGTTAAGTCAGACATTTAAAAAGATTTTTAAAAATATGTAAAAGAATGCTACTCTTCTTATTAAATTGTTTTTGCTTTGGAAAATGTGGTTTTTTAATTAAAATGTGATTTATGTTCATATGTAATGGATTGTTTTGTTTTAAAATGATTTAAGAGATATATTTTTAAATTTTTATTAATTTTTAATTAAAAATTTAAAGTTTTTTATTAATATGACAAATATAGGCCACATATACAAAAGTTCTTTGGGGCTATCAATTTATAAGAGTATGAAGGGACCCTGACACCATAAGGGTTTTTTTTAACACTTACCTTCTGTCTTAGAATCAACCCTAGGTATAGGTTTCAAGGCAGAAGAGTGGTCAGGGCTAGATAACTGGGGTTAGGAAGTATCTGAGGCCAGATTTGAACTCTAGACCTCCCTTCTCCAGACTTGGCACTCTGTCCCCTGAGCCACCTCACTGCCCCAAGACCAGAAAGTTTGAGAACTTCTGCCCTAGATAAACAGAGACCAGAAGAACCTGGAATCCTGTCCTCAAGGAATATAGCCACATATAAGATGACTGCTGCCCATCCAGGAACCAGCAAAACAAGTCATCAGAAGCCTAACAAGTAACACAAAAGATTTGACTAGAATTGAAGTACCTCACCATTGTGGGTAATAGAGATTTTCTGGAGCTGCAGCTATAGGTGACTCTGCCCTGCCAAACACGTAGCAATGAATCTCCCTGCTGCCAACAGGAGTGGCAGGACCAGTACACAGTCATCAGCACAGGAATCACTTTTGCCAAGTTTTATTCCCTGACCACTAAATGGATTCCAAGAGAGGTTCAGAGATTAAGAGTGATAGCAGCTGTTATTATTTGAGCACACAGTAGCTAGCTAGTGCCAAAGACTAAGCTTTGGACCTAGAATAAAGGAAAACTAAATTCAAATCCAGCCTCAGATACTTACTAGCTGTTCAACCCTGAACAAAACCACTTAAAATGTATTTACCTTAGTCATTGCATCTGTAAAATGGGGATAATAGTCACACCAAACTTCCATAGTTGTAGTAAGGATAAAATGAGTTGATTTTTGTAAAAGCACTTTTTTTTAAAAAGCTAATTGAGTATTTATATTTTAAAAAATACATGTGGTACATTTGTTTCTCTTAAAAATCAGTCACTTGAACTACTAACTGTGCTAGGTTAAATCTTCATTTACTCCCCATCCATCCCACCACCATTCTGCACTGATGATCAACCTATCAGCAGTCCCAAATCAAAGTCATGGTGCTATAAAAATGGAAAGGGGTTAAGGTGAGATTTCCCAGAAGCCTGAAACCCAGACACCTTGATTTAGGATCCTAGTGCTTCAAGATTTTGGCTGAAAACATCCTGCCAGACTTAGTCTGAGTGGCAGGACAAGGACAGCCAGAGGTCTAAGCTCAGATGAACTCTAAGAACTTTGGTCCTCAAGGAGTCATGGACTGATATGCCTTTAGAAAGAGACAGAAACACAAAAGGAAAAAGCATCACAAACCATCAGATGCTATCTGTTATTATTAGAATGAATGCTTATGATGCAGCCCATCCATCACTCCCTGGCAGTTATTGTTTTTGTTTTAGTACATAGAAGATAAGAAGCCTTTGCATCAATTTACATCTCTTCCCTCTCCCAAGGCTAGACCATGGCCATGACACCATGTCTCCTGTCTCTTTTTCTAATGTTCTTGCCACCATATACCATGGCACTTTTGTGATCCACAGCATACCTTTCTTCCTAAGAAATCCAACTACTCTGAACACATAGCACCTGTGTTGGTGGGGAAAATGCTGTGGATGTCTGGAGATTACAAGGGATTGAGAGATGAATTCTTTATTGAACATCCTAAAATTCCCGGGAGATATAGACCTCATAGCACACCCCATCCTCTTGCATTGTGTACATGCCAGAAAAGACTGATGAAAACTGAAAAAAAAAATTAAATCACTCTTAGAGTATGATACCAAACAAATATGCAGACATTTGAAAACCTTTGGATGAAGGGTTTTTTTTCCTCCACTCTTTACTTGGAAGCTTGGTATTGTGAGGATAATTTTAGTATTTTGACTTAAAATCTAAATAAGTGGTCGCCATGGGAAATTCCCAAATATTAAAATACCCAAGTCAGCTGGGGAATTTATGGAGATTTTAATTAATAAAGAGAGAAGGAATTAAGGGAAGGGGAGAGAGAGAGAGAGAGAGAGAGAGAGAGAGAGAGAGAGAGAGAGAGAGAGAGAGAGAGAGAGAGAGAGAGAGAGAGAGAGAGAGAGAATTAATTTAAACTGCTCAGGCTCAGCCTGAGCCAAGCAGTAGTTAAAGACCTAGGCCAAAGTAGCTTCCCTGAGCCTAAGGGAGAGTGAGTCAGTCTTATTACTCACCACAAGACCGTCTCCAAGCAAGCTCCAGTCCTTCACTGAATCTCCTGAACTCCAATTAGCCTGAACTGACTTTTTACCCTTCCTTTTAAAGAAAATTTTATCTTATGTCACCTCTCCTAAATTTTCACAACTACCAATCACAGTAGACACTTTTTTCCAGGACTGCCCATTCTTAGTTCTCACCACTCTTTGGTTCTTACCTTCTCTGGTTAGATTATATCTTCTGAGTACTTCACCTTTCTTTGTTAAGCTTTGCCTTTTGTGAGTTACTTGACCTTTTTGTGATTAATTTAACCTTTACAAGTACTTAACACCTTTTTGTATTAGATCTAAAAATAGACCTATCTTAAGGTTCTAGCTTTACTATAAGGTATGAGTTATGGACTTTCATTGTTCAATCAGGAGTTTATAACTTTATCTTCCCCTAAGGCACTGTCTGAGTAGGGTGGATTAATTTTAAAAGTTCCCAATACATTCCTGATTCTTGTTAGACCAATTATCTCCATTGTTATAATAAGGGAATAGCTAAACCAAATCTTCTAAGGTGCAGTCTGAGCAGTTTTTAAGATTCACTGCATGTAAACCCTGCCCCATCCATGTGGCATTCATTGCTAGCTCATCTATTGAAGGAAGTCTCTGAACCTTTTCTTCTGCCTGACCTACTTGGCAGTTACCATACTTTGCTTTAAGACTCACTTGGAGAGTTCACTGTCATTGATCATCCATCCCCACACATGAGTTCATCCCAGTATGACTGTGCTGGGAATGGATTGGCTGTATGCCAAAATTTTTCTTTCTCAGTGATTCCATTCTGCCCTTAAAAGGTTAGTAAACCTTGTGGTAGGGACTTGTTAACATTGCTTAAGAGGGACATATGGGGCCCAGGTGACAAACTACCAAGCCTAGAATCTGGAGGACCTGGATTCAAATCAGACCTCAGAAACTTCCTAGTTGTGTGTGACCCTTGGCAAGTCACTTATTCCCAGTTCCCTAGCCCTTACCTTCTGTCTTAGATTTGTTACTAGGACAAAAAGTAAGAGTTAAAAAAAAAAAGAGGGATATATGTTTGTACCCTCTTTGACCTGTTCTGTTCTCACTGACATCTCAATAGAATGTGAAATCCTTGAGGGCAGTGTCATTTGATTTTTGTCTTTATATCCTCAGTGCCTAGCACAGTGATTATATGGAGGTGCTTAGGAAATGCTTCTTGATTAATTAATTTATGCAGTATAGTTTGGGCACCCTCAATTCTCTGTAGATCTCTCTCTTTTTTTTTAGGCTTGGCATCACATTGGCACCATATTCACAAAAATGCATTCCCAAAGATATGCTGTTCGGGATGTTTTAGGGAAGCTATATTTTCCAGTCATCTCAGTACTTGTAGAGCTCTCCAAAGAAAGTTCTCTATGACAAAGTGCTTAATGCTTCAATACTATTTAACATGATTGTCAGGAATGATGATGATAATAGCATTCATACAGCACTTTGGATATCTAGATGGCACAGAAGATAGTCTTGGACTTAGAATCAGGAAAACTCATCTTCATGAGTTCAAATCCAGACCCAGACACTTAACTTGTGTGTTGTGTGACTTTGGATAAGTCACTTCACTCTGTGTGCCTCAGTTTCTCACCTGCAAAATGAGCTGGAGAAGGAAATGGCAAATCACTCCAGAATCTTTGCCAAGAACACTCCAAATGGGCTCAGAAAGAATAAGACATAACTGAAACAAATGAATGACAACAAGAATAAAAAGAGCTTTACAAATATCTCATTTGATCCTCACAACCTCCCTAACAGAATCATGCTACATTCATCCCATTTTATAGATCAGCAAATGCAAGCAAAGGTTAAGTGACATGTTCTTATGTTTTCAGGGCATCATAAATGTTTAAATATCTGATTCTTAGACCAGATAGAAATGTAATTTATATTTTACATTTCATATATTTTGAATGGCAAGGATGGAGCTTGAGAAACGAGAGGTTAATGGCATATGTCAGGAGCAGAGCTAGCCATTCCTGCTGAAGTGTTGTGTGTAGGTGGTCTATTTGCATTCATGGAGTTAGGAGCAGAGGGAAGGTAGTACTGCTGGAGTCAGTGCCAAGGGCTGGCTTCCAAACTGATAGGAGGATAGAGCATTTTCAGGAAAGACAGAGAATCCCGAGTCACGAAGGTTTCCAGCGCATGCTGTCTGGGGTGTGATTCAAAGAAACAGGCTCCGAATACTGGAACTGGTGCTTTGGCAGAATGTCCTTTACTCCTTTACGAGAGTCCTGAGTCAGCCTCCAAACCCCTAATTAATGAACCCCAGCTGCGGGCTGTCCTCTGTTCGGGGACCAGAAAGTTTGCTTGATGTCATGTTGTTAACCCTCATCACTAGCAGGCAGGAGTATGCTGGAGCCAGCTCAAACTGTATCTAGACAGCTGCCGGTTAAAATTGCAGTGTACGCATTTATGCCTAAGAAGTCAGCAAATCCTACAAATTGGGCTGGATTCTTTTGTTGAACGGCTAACTTGAAGAAAGTGGTAGAAATAATGTTAATAATGCAATTCTACAGGAAACGTGTTCTGTGTAACCCCACCCCACCCGCCCCCAAAGCTGCTTGTTTAACTCTTACCAGCACACCACTGATCTACCGTCCAGTGACATTAAAGTGATCTAGACAGCGATCCCTCAACTATCGGGGAAGTTACCTTCCAGAGACCCCTGCAATAGGTGAAAAGCCACCAAGTAGGCGGCATTCTATTTCTTTTATTATATATATATTTCAAAGCTTTATAAACTTTTCCCACTCTCCTATAAACCTATTCCCATGCTCTTATTAACCTACAGTCACTGAGCCAATCAGCACCCAGGATATAGAACACAGCACTGTGGTTGGTCACCTTTTATTCCATCAGCCAATAGTATGCTGCGATAATGTAACTCCGTGATACAGAATTAGATTTTTTTTTAAACCCGTGATAGTGCAGCCACTGTAAGTGAACCCTCATATAGCGAGAGACGACTGTAGTGATTTTTTGCTTTGAGGTTTTACAGAGTATTTTTCAGTATCCAATGAGATATTGAGATGTTCTTAGAATATCAAGGAATTTGGTTTCTGAATTCCTACGATTAAATAGAAGGAAGAAAAGGGAATTGCCATTTATATACCGTCTACTATGTGCCAGACGCTGTGCAAATCATTATATATATATATATATACATATATATATATATATATATATATAATCACATTTGATATATAGGGAAATTGATTATTGAGTGTGGAAAGTTCCTGAGGCTCTTTATAACCATAGTTGATGTTTGTAGTCTATTTCATGTAAAGCAATCTTCTGACCTAAAAACTTAAGAATAAAGATCCTATGATTTCAGAAAGAGCTGGAAAGATCTGTAAGAACTGACGCAGAGTGAAATAAGCAGAACCAGGAGAGCATTGCACGCAATATTATGCATGATCAGCTGTGAAAGACTCAGCCATACAGTGATCCAGGACAGTGCTGAAGGACATATGACAAAGAATGCTACCATCTACCTCCAGAGAAAGAACTGTTGGAATAAAATGCAGATCAAAGCATATAAGCTTCCTCATTAGCTTATTTATGGCTTTCACACCTGAAACATCCTCAAGTGGTTGGAGACATAGCAGTGATCAGAGAGAATCAATTCCACTAAATCCCTCAAAGGGAAGAGGGAAATATGCTACTACATCAAACTACACTTCACATTGACACTTGCAGGCTAGAATCCGGTCCTGAATTTTTTTTTTTTAATTTTTCTCTGCTTTGGGACATTAAATCTTTTGTAAGCAGAATTGCCTATATTATTGACTATACATACAGTGACACCTGCTGGCTACACTATTTATTGACAACTAAAATTGACTAAAAAGATAGGCTTTTGGAACTGTATGTAGCCTTATGAAGAAAGGATGGTTCAAAACAGCCTTCTTTTGAGACATTTTTATCTTATTCTTTCTTCCATTTTCTCTCTCATTATGGCCAAGTCTATATTTAAATTCAATTGAATACTCCAAATCTGAAAGAATGTGATCCAGGATAACAAAAAGAAGAAAAAGAGAGCTAATGATGACAGCATCCATAAAGAATGACGAGATATGGGGGCAGCTGAGTAGCTCAGTGGATTGAGAGCCAGACCTAGAGATGGGAGGTCCTAGATTCAAATCTGACCTCAGACACTTCCCAGCTGTGTGACCCTGGGCAAGTCACTTGACCCCTGTTGCCTAGCCCTTACCACTCTTCTGCCTTTATACTGTATTGACTCCAAGACAGAAGGTAAGGGGTAAAAAAAAAAGAATGATGAGATGTTAGAAGGCTGATGGATGCAACAAAAAAAGTCAAAGGATATGAACAAACAGTTCTCAAAAAATATATATACAATTGACAACCATAGAAATAACGCTCTAAATCGCTGATTTAAAAGAATCCTGAGATTTCACCTCAAACCCAAGGAACTAGAAAAGATGGCAAATATGGGAATAGTCAATGTTGTAGGATTTCGTAAAAGATGGTTCCATAAACACACTGTTGGTGAAGTTGTGAATTGATCAAAACATTCTGGAAAGCAATTTGGAATTAGGTGAAGGAAATGACTAAAATGTCCCTAAATTTTTATTTGGAAATTCTATAACTAGGCATGTACCTCAAGGAAGTCAGTGACAAAAAGAAAGGTCCCACATATGCTAAAATGTTTATTACAATACTTTTTGTCACAGCAAAGAACTAGCAGCAAAGTAGATGCTAATTGATTTTGGAATAACTAAATGAATTGTAATTTATTTGTCATAATAGAATTATTAATAAGCTACAAGAAATGATGAACATAATAAATATCGAGAAGCATGGGGAAAACTTAGAATGCTGAGTAAAATAAACTGAAAGAACAAACAAATGAATGAAAAGGCATTATTAAGTACTTACTATGTGCCAGTGTTGGGAATATCAATACAAGCTAGCAAAATAGTGTCTCAGTTGAAAAGGGGAAGATAGCACTTAAGTAGGAATGATTTGGACAGAGAAGTCAGAGGAAAGGTAATTGGAATTATTGGACAGTTAATTGGCACATGCTTTCTTTTTTTCCTATTTTAAAAGTACATTTTATTGTTATGTTTTTGGTATCACCTATATTTCTCTCTTGGGGAGCAATCCTTTAGAACAAATGGGGAAAAAATACAGGTCAGCAAAAATTAATCAATCAGATGTCTATTATATATAGTATCTCATGTCCATAGTGCCATCTTGCTCTGGAGAGAAGGCAGTACAAATCAGGTAACTGCAAATATTATTCCCAATTTAATTTGTAATAGAGATGAGCCTGTTGGCACACATGACACATGCTTTCTTAGAGATACTGAATGTGCTTCCTGGAACCATGTGGAATACACAAAAGATTAGCTTCCCATTTGTCCTTTCTCCTGCACCTACCAGTTTACTGTGTTAAGCACACTTTTCCTATCTATTCTCGTTATGTTTTATTTGTACTTTTATCCTGATTATATCTTCACACACACACATACACACATACATGTGCACGTGCAAGCACACATAGTTAAACTCAGGCATCTGCATCTAATTTAAAGTATGGAGAATGGTATGGTTTTGAGACAAGAAGACAAAAAGCTGGAGCTCTTCCTTTCCTGTTTTGTTGACACTGAAATCACCCAGAGGTGGCATCAAGCTAAAATTGATTTTATTTTTTAATTTTACTTTTTATTCACAACCTGATTGATGAGATTGGGAGAGAGACAGAGTCAGAAAATTATAGTGGGGAGGGAAAGAGAGAGAATTTCTTAATTTCTTATGTTCCATGCACTTTAATAACATAAATACAAAATACAAACAGGTCACAATTCTTGCTCTCAAGGACTTTACAATATAATGAATGTAAACAAGTAAAGGAAAACTGAGAGGAGGCAAGTGGAAAGGAAAGTATGAAAGGAGTAGGGGAAGAGAATAAGTGAGAAAGATAAGTAAATGAAATATAGTTGAAAATAAAGTAGAATACAGTTGGGTTCCAATGAGCTCTTCACCTCCAACTCCCTAGTTTCCTTTTAGTGTCACTTCCCACTCAAAGTCTTTCCAAATCTTAAACCCCACCACCCCGACTCCCCTATAGTTAATGCTCTCTCTGACTCTAGAATTTTCTTGTATATACTTCATTTCCTTCTATTTGTCCATATTGTGTCCCATGAAAACATCCTCTCCACACACATATTTCCCCATACAATCTTATTTCCTTTCTTACGGACACCATTTTGTTTCTGTGTCTCTAGCACCAAGCAGGGTGACTTGACTATAAGAATCATTCAGAGACTGATGATTTTAAGGGAATGATGATTTGGTCTCTCCACTGAAACCTATCTAAGTTTTGTAAATGGTCTCTATGAACTGCTGTGGCCAAAAAATTTCAGTAGCTATCCTGATTTTCAAGGAACAGATATTATGTTCAAGAAATATGGATAGGACCTTCTAGGACTTATGTTCCATTGGCTTAGCCATTTAAGAACCCATCATTACCTTGATAAGACAGATGACACCAAACTCAGGGGAATAGGGAACACAATGGATGGTGGAGTAAGGATGCAAAAGGATCCTGATAGTTTCAAAAATTGATTTAAACCTAACAAGATTAAATTAACTGAGTACAAAAAAATCAACTTCATGAATACGATGTATGGGAAGCATTTTAAAAGAGCATTTTTTCTGAAAAGGATCTAGGGGGTTTTAATGAACTGCAAGCTTAATATGCATCATTAGAATGATGTGGCAGTCAAAAAAGTTAATGTGATTTGGCATTGTATTTAATAGTGAAATAACTTTCAGGAATAGAGAGCTGTGATTCCTACTTACTCTATTCTCAATAGACCTCATCTGGAGTTGCTCAATTCTGGACACTGAGGCTTCAGAACACTGAGTGTCCAGAGTGGAATAACAAATGTAGTGAAGAGTCTTGAGTCTGTGTTACATGAACATTGATTGAAGGAATTGCAGATGTTTAGTCTGGAAAAGACACGAGAAGAGGTGTCTTTAAAATATTTGGAGGGAAGAAATTAGACTCTCTGTTTGGCCCAACCAAGAGCTATGGGTGAAGTAACAATGATTTATTCAAAAGTGTTCAAAAGAAATAGGCTAACTTACTATCTGTGTGACCAATGGCAAGTCATTTAGCTTTTTTGGGCCTCAGTTTTCTCTTACAATAAAAAAAAGCAACTAAAAATGAAGAAAAAAAAAAGAAAAAAGAGGCTCTTCAAAAAGAAAACTGAGGGCTGAATATACTAATTGAGACCTAAATATACTATTTATAAAATATAAAGCACATGACCTCTATGGGTCCCACTTTCCTTATTTGTAAAATGGAGGGGTTTGACTAGAACTTGTCTAGAATGTGGTCTTCTACTCCTAACATTCTGTGAGTTTTGGAAATAATACTTGTTGTGAGAAAAATACTCTGTAAACCATAAAGTGCTATCAAAAGGTACGTTATTATTATTACTTTGATACTTTAAGGACCCATGATTTGGGTGGTGTGGGCACTCCTTTTGCTGGTTAATTAATTAACAAACACTCATGAAATATCTACTATGTGCAGACTAGAAATGACTAGAATCAGTAAACGTGATTTCCTTACTAAGTGGAGAGATATGGTAGCCAGGGCAATGCCAGTATAGAATATGAACTGATGTATAAAATATTTTGGAATAAAAAAAGGTCACATCATAAAAAAAGTAGAGGAGGATACAAGGAGCACAACTATGGATAGGTAGGAGGTAGGGGGAGGATAGATAATTCATAAACAAATAAGGGGTGGAGGTGGTTATAAAAGGAATCTAGACAATTCTGAATATATAAAAACAAAAAGGTTTTGTTCCAAGAAAATCAGTGAGTCAACATCTCACACTCTACACCAAGATAAATTCAGAATGGGTGAATGACTTAAAAATAAAGAAGGAAACTATAAGTAAATTAGGTAAACATAGAATAGTATACCTCTTAGATTTTTGAGAAAGGAAAGATTTTAAGACCAAGCAATTAAAAAATTTACAAAATGTAAAATAAATAATTTTGATTACATTAAACTAAAGAGTTTTGTACAAACAAAACCAATGCAACCAAAATTAGAAGGGAAGCAAAACATTGGGGGGGGGGGAATCTTTATAACAAAAACCTCTGACAAAGGTCTAATCACTCAAATGTATAAAGAGCTAAATCAGTTGTACAAAAAAATCAAGCCATTCCCCAATTGATAAATGGACAAGGGACATGAATAGGCAATTTTCAGGTAAAGAAATAAAAACTATCAATAAGCACATGAAAAAGTGTTCTAAATCTCTTATAATAAGAAAAATGCAAGTCAAAATAACTCTGAGGTACCACCTCACACCTAACAGACTGGCTAATATGACAGCAAAGGAAAGTAATAAATGTTGGAGGGGATGTGGCAAAATTGGGACATTAATGTGTATCTGGTGGAGTTGTGAATTGATCCAACCATTCTGGAAGGCAATTTGAAATTATGGCCAAAGGGCTTTAAAAGACTCTCTGCCCTTTGATCCAGCCATACCACTACTAGGTCTGTATGCCAAAGAGATCATAAAGAAAAAGACTTGTACAAAAATATTTATAGCTGTGCTCTTTGTGGTGGCAAAAAATTGGAAAATGAGGGGATACCTTCACTTGGGAAATGGCTGAACAAATTGTGGTATATGTTGGTGATGGAATACTATTGTGCTCAAAGGAATAATAAAGTAGAGGAATTCCATGTGAACTGGAATGACCTCCAGGAATTTATGCAGAGGGAAAGGAGCAGAACTAGGAGAACATTGCACACAGAGATGGATACATTGTGGTACAATCAAAAGTAATGGACTTCTCTACTAGCAGCAATCCAGGACAGTTCTGAGGGACTTATGAGAAAGAACACTATCCACATTCAGAGGAAGAACTATGGGAGTAGAAACACAGAAAAACAACCGCTTGATCACCTGGGTCGATGGGGATATGATTGGGTATGTAGACTCTAAATGAACACCCTAATGCAAATATTAATAATACAGAAATAGGTCTTGATCAGTGACACATGTAAAACCCAGTGGAATTGCATGTTGGCTTCTGGAGGGGGGTGGGAGGAAGGGAGGGAAAAACATGATTCATGTAACTGTGGAAAAATATTCTAAATTAGTTAATTAAATAAATTAAAAGAAAAAAGAAAAAGCAGTGAGACCATAAAAATAAATAAATCTTTGAATTGGAAAAATATTTCATCAAACATTAGTGATAAAAATATTATGCATAAGACATATATGAAACTGGCATAAATATGTAAGAATAGAGGCGATCTCCTAATGGATAAATGGTTAGAGAACATGAACAATTTTCTAGAATTCATATTATCAATGACCCTATTAAAACATACCACAAATTACCAAAAATAAGAGAAATGCATGTTCAGGCAACACTACAGTTTCACCTCATACCCAAAGAATTGGAAAAGATGACAAAAAACTAAATAGTCAATATCAGAGGGACTATAGGAAGAAAGGCACATTAATTCTGTTAGTGAAGCCATGTTGGGTTTGTCTAGCTGATTGGTCCAATTGTTCATTCCAGAAAAAAAAAAGTTGGAATTATGTAAGAAAAATGATTAAACTGTTCATACCCTTTGACCCAGAAATCACAAAGGTCCAAGACAGAAAGTTTTAATGGATAACAAAATATTCATAACACCATTTTTTGTGTGTGGAAGCAAAGAACTGGAAACAAAGTGGGTACCCATCAATTGGAGAATAGCTGAACAATATGTGGTATGTAAATGTAACATAATAGTATTATGGATTTTTTAAAAATAGACTAACTGAACCCTGAAAAATTGTAATAACTAATCTTGGTTCCAGAGAACAGATAAGGAGAACCTGATTTCTCTTGGCAAAGGCGAAGGACAATGTTGTATATTTTGTGATCCACAGATAATGTATCAGGTGTTTTACTTAATTGTTTCTCATTGTTATGAGGGAGAGCTAAATTCTAAGGGGAGGTAGGGAGTGCAATATATCCAGAAATTGCTGGGATGTTCATATGAAGATATCAATAAAGCAAAACAACTGTATAGAGTGTGACAGAGGCTGGCACTAAAGGAAGAGTTTTCTCCTAGTCAGGGGAGGGGGCCCAGGAAATGGAATCTTGAGGAGAAGCAAAAGATTCTGGCTGGAACAGCAGTTGGTCTCTCAGTCTGGAGAAGCCAAAGAGAGAAGATTGAAAAAGACTTTCTCCTGAGGGTTACCCACCTTTTCCTGCTTGTGACTGGAAATCCTTCCCCTCAACATTTCCCAAGAAGAGACTCACTGAAGAGAAAAATCTGAGAAAGGCATTTTGAATCTCGGTCAGACTTTAGCTCAGCTCCTATTGCCCTGGGTCTGAACTGTGGCCGACGGGTCAAACCCAGGGTCAGCTAACCTAACTATCTCTCAGGGGATTCAGTTGTCCCCAAACTCAAGGAGGGAGGGAAAAGGGTTTTAGATAGAGACAGGGACCCCTTTTCCTCACTATCCTCTCCCATTCTTTCCCTGCCAGTTATTCCTTTGTATTACCCTGATTGAGTTCACATTAAAGTAGTGATTTTTTCCCCCAAGCTGTGAATAAAGTGTGAGTGAACAGATCAAGGAGAGAGACATCTTCCTAAGAAGAAACCCTTTGGTCTCAAGTGGTAAAGGGGGGACAAGAGGGGCAAGAGCAAATCTGGGAGAGCAACCATAGCTAAGGAGGGAAGGCAGAAGGGGGAAAATCTTCAAACCCCCTCTCCTCTCTCTGAGCCAACCCTAAACATCAGCTGTCCTCTCCTAGATCCTGTTCCCTTTACCATCCCCAAACCTTACTCCATTACATCAACTGTCTCCCCTTAACCCTGCTTTGAGAAGGAAGGTCTCCACTCTTTCTCTATATATACTGAAAGACTTAACCCTTGATTACAACAAGAAGGTTATGAAAGATTCTCTACCTTAATGCTACATAAATCAGAGATATATAGCAGAAGAAAAACAATTTTGGAGACAGTTTGGCAAGAAGTCCAATTAAAGCAGGTAATCCTGAGACTATTTAGGGATAAAACTGGAAGGATGACAACAAAAAGGAGAAAAATAGAAAAAATCTGTCCATATTTCTACAACAAACTATTTTCTCCATCAGTGAGAGTGGAGTGCCACATTTTAATTCTAATATCATTCTCAGTAAAGTAGAAATGGCCAAACAGAAAATAAAGATGGAAAGAATAGCTCAACTAGCCTAACTACATGCAAAAGGGATTTGTGCTAGAGGTACTGGGGACAATGAGTGTAAGGACCTAATATATATGAGCTATGGAAGGTTGTGTGTAAAGAACAGGAAGAAGGCTGCCTGGACTGCAGAGTGAAGTACATAACTGTGAGTAATGTATAAGTCTGGAAAGGTAGCTTGGTGCCAGATGGTGAATTGTTAAGGACAAACAAAGGAGTTTTTAATTGAATCAGGAAGCTGGTTCAGTAGGTAGAGGGCTTAGCCTGGAATCAGGAAGATATGAGTTCAGGAAGACCTCCCCCAAACACTTAAGGGCTTTTTTTTTTACATTTATTTTTTATTTTTTCCCCTTTTTAAACTTAGAATATTTTTCCATGGTTACATGATTCATGATCTACACACACACTTTCTCTTCCCCCCTCCCAAAGCTGACAGGCAGTTCCATTTGGGGTATCCATGTAGCATTGTTCACAACCTTGTTATTCATATCAGCAGTTGAGTGATTCTTTAACATCAAAATTCTAATCACATCCCTATCGAACTGTGTGATGGATCATACATCTTAAGGGCTTTGTTGCCCTGAGTAAGTCACCTAACCTACTTATCTGTTCCAGTTTTCTCAGATGGAGAATAGAGATAGTTATCTGGTAATAAACCGCAATTGGCATTGGGTAATAATGGTTTTTGTTGTTTATTCATTTCAACCCTATTTGTGCTTTTTGGCAAAGATACTGGAGTGATTTGCCCCTGAGGCAAACAAGTTTATGTGACTTGGCCAGGGTCATTCAGCTAATAAATGTCTAAGGCTAAATTCAAACTCAGGAAGATGAGTTTTCCTAACTTCTGGTCAGGTTCTCTGTCCGCTCTGCCACCTAGCTGCCCCAATTGGTATAGCTAAAAAAAATCATCATAATTAATGATTTTTTAAAATTATTTTTGGTGATGTCTAGTAACAGAGATGAGTTGTTGGTGCTGTCATGCATGTTCTGACATAGATAAAAACAATTTGGATGATGAGAATAAATATATATATATATACATACATGCATTTATATTAGTTGCATAAACATATCTGTGTATAAGTGTATTTGTTAATATACAGAAATTAGTTATACATATGTATTTTATATGTGGGTACATATGTATATATGTGTGTATATAAGTATATTAGAAACCATCAATAAACTTGAAGATTTTTATACTTTGCTCTTTGAGGAATCCTTAGATGCACGGATTAGCAGCAAAAGTTTTAGGACAGAATACAAAGAAGTTATTTTTAAAAATAAAAAAGACCTAAATTTCAAACATACAGGCTTATTTACAATCAGCTGATATGTTCCCTCCTCTTCCCTAAACTGAACCCAGTGGCATTGTTCCTTCTTCCACAGACTCTCTTATGCTTCCCCACCCCCTTTAGAGCTGCCTTCACTGGTAAAGTTGGTTTCACTAAGGTACAAACAAATGAAGAGGACCTGGCAGGAGGAGAACAGGAAGCACAGAATGTTATTTGCCTTGGACCCCGTACCCATTACAGAATGACAGAATGGCCAAGCTAATGATCATCATCTGTCCCTCTCATTTAAGAGATGAGAAAAGTGGGAATCTGGGGTGGAAAATGAACTGCCCCTGGGTCCCACAGAGAATGGGAACCCACTTGAACCCTTTTCTTCTGACTCTATATCCAATAGTCTTTCCACTATCCCTCACTGGAATGATCTTTAGTCCTATGAATTTTCCCTCCCAAATCCCCAGAGACAACTCTCCTCCTTGTTAATGAAGATATTAACATTGTTCTAGCTATATTTGTAATAAATGCATTTGATGTCTTTATATTGTGAAAAATACACTCGAATACAGGACTACAATCCCCATGAGCCTTTGCTCCACTTCCCCAGAATGCCTTGTAATCTCACCTGGGCCGAGATCGAGAAGGGATTTAAACTTTAATAAACCTCTAAAAAATATAATACTCCTTGCAGAGAGAAACTAATTTCTACCTGCCTCAGTCTCCCCATCTATTCCTAAATTTTAATCTTTACAGTTGGCGACCTAATGGAAAAAAGAACTTTCAGTCTTCTGATTTCTTTTCTGATCTTAAATTCAGTTTTAATAGCTAGTACCTAGAAATTTTTTTTTGAGCCATATCTCTCTGGCCAAGGTTTTCTACCCTCGCAAAGCTGCTACAGGCTCCGGACCTGCTGCCCACCCCACCTGGCTTGGCCCGCCGCTTCCTGCCTGCAGCCTGCAGCCCTGATCATCCTCACCTGGTACCTGGTCCCGGCCTTGCCCACCCCCGCAGCCGCTCCAGCTCCTGGCCTCTCACCGGCCCGCTGCCTGCCTATTTCTGCGCCCCAGACCCTCGAGCATGACCCCAGCCGGCTCATCACCCAGATCCTTGGAGCAGATCGCTCAGGACTCATTGCGACTAGCTGGTAACAGTATTGGCCACGTGGGTGGAGGGGAGAGACCAGAGGGAAAGGAGACTGGGTAATTTTCCCTTAGGCTAAGCCTCCACGTGGCTGGGGTATTGGCCACAGGGGGTCAGAGAGGGGAAAGAGAGAAAAGACTAGAAAGAAGAAACAGATCTTTTCAAACAGAAACTTAATAGCAATGGGCTGTTTAAAAGGATTTTTGACTCTTCTGGCAGTTTCATTGATTTTACCTGCCTGTCTGGGAGCAGACTCAGCCCAAAGATTCAACTTTGAATTTGAAAATGGGTGGCCCAGCGAACTGGAAGCCAGGCCCAGAGACGGGAGGTCTCTAGTTAAAATCTGGCCTCCGATGCTTCCCAGCTGTGGGGCCCTGGACGGATCCCTTGAACCCCGTAGCCTAGCCTTTACTACTCTACCTTCGGACAATAGACATTTAAATGGATAATTAAAAACAAACAAACAAACAAACAAAAAAACCCAAGGAACTTTGAAGAGACTAAAGGCTATATTCTAAGGCATTTCAGACTCCAATGGTTTATAAAAATCTCTGTATTCTATTGCATTGTTTTGTTTAAGGTTTAACTTTGTGATTTTAAGTTCATATATTACTGGATTCAATATTATTCTGTGAACTGAAAGTTGATCGAATTTATTTTGAATGTACTGAGTTTTGAAATTCTGTTGTTTTTCCCCTATAACTGTGTTGAACAGATATTATTGTGAATAAGCACATATATGAAAAAACAGCTTTTTTCTATTTTGCTGAGGATAGATGGACTTCAGAACTGGTTATAATTGTATTAACAATCTTTGGAATTTTAATGTGCTAAATACCTCAAATGATTTGATTTTAAGGGTTTTTTAAATATGATTTTTGGAATTTTTTTTAACAATCTGGTTATTTTTGCCTGCCCCTACCACGAGGTAAGGCCCATTAGCTGAAGTGAAATACATTTTATAAACCCGCAACCTTCCCACATGTGAATGGAAGTTGGGCAGTTAATCTCAGGGCATTTATATCCCTATAAGCCTCCAAAAGGAGCACCCCTTTATTTATACTCTTCAGCTCACTACTTTACTTGCACCAGAATGATATATAGATTTCTTGATTATGTTCTTAACCCTAGATGAGTTTTACTTTGTTTTAAAAATATATGTTTAAATACCAAGGTTGAAAGATTGCTATGTTTGTAAAAATTGTGACAAATGTCCATCAATTCATAGGTTTTAAAAATGTCATATAGCAACTTATGTGAAATATGAAAGTGTGTTTGTTTGCTATTGTAATTAATTGGGCTATTGAGAATTTTGGGGATTTTGATATCTACATATTTGTACTACTGTATTTTTAAAGATGAAAAAATTGTTAACCTTGTTCAATTCATTTGCCTTCTACTCACAGTGATCATGGCCAGATACAAAGAGGAAATGGATCTCATTTTTTGGTGAGAAAGCCTTGTATTTTATATTTTCTTAACTGACACAGAGTGTCAATGATTATAAGCTATATTTTTGAATTTTTAAAGCTCTTTTATTATTATATTTTTCTTGCATGTGCAATATACTTTTTCAGTTTTTTAATTATTTTTTCTCTCCTTTTTATATTTGAAGCACATGTCACCAGTATTAAGATTTTCTTTAACCTTTTGATTTTCAGTGCTACAAGTTTAAGATACATTTTCTAATGCATGCCCTAAAAAGCTTGTGACTATGAAAATGATTCCACTAATTATTTAAATAAATTATGGGACTTTGCTTAATGATTTTGTCTGATTCCAGGACAAGAGCTACACACAAGAGCCATTTCACAGAGCCAAAGAAAAGCCAATCCAGGATGGATTGATGCACGTCTAGGCCAATGCAAAGGTCTTGAACCTAGTGTGAAGACTCAAGGTTACTATGTTTAACATGTGTTAAGGCATAGGCTTTCCTTGTATCTACACTCACTCTGAAGATACTCACAGACAAGTATCCCCAAAATCTTGGCTCCTATAATCTGGTCCCCTTTTCTGCCTCTCATAGTGTGGTACCTTTCTGTAGTCCTGGCACTGACTGGGTAAATGCATCATTACTTAGATCATTTTGATTGGGCCCTGATTGAAGGACCTGTTATAGATTTATTTTTCTTCTACTTGGAATTTTTACACATAAGACTTTGATAGTCTATATTTTCATCCAGAAATTTTTCTTTTCTTTTGGATTTTCTGATGTCTTTTTAATATCTCTTGCCAATTGATTCATATACCTCATACCTCAGCCATGCATCCTTAACTGATTCTGAATCTTTCAATCACCCACAACACGGGGGAATGTAAAAAAAATATTATTTAAATTGCAAAGTTTAAATTCCTTTTGAGAAGAATTTTAGGTAAAGAAGATGCTACTTCTCTGAATCCAGAACTGAACTGTTGGAGAAGCCACCATGAAGAAGCCTCCAGACCACAAGTTGCACAAAATTGAATTTTGGGTGTGGTTGATTGAACATTTATTTGTATGTATACTTTTATGCCAAAGGGGACTGCCCCCTAACGGCTTTTTGTCAATGTGTTCAGAAATTATTGGTTTTATTCTTTTTTCTCTTATCCTCACACTATTGTAATCTTTTAAGTTGATTTTGTTTTCATGATCCTTTGGAAAAAAATTAATTTTTTTGCAAATGATCACACGGGGGAATGTGAAAAATAGACTCGAATACAGGACTACAATCCCCATGAGCCTTTGCTCCACTTCCCCAGAATGCCTTGTAATCTCACCTGGGCCAAGATCGAGAAGGGATTTAAACTGAGGAAAAGGCTTTTTTTGGGGCTTTTGGACTTCCGTTTTGGAGCAGAGGCGTCTCTTCCATGATGTGAGGTTATTTTGTCTAGGCCTCTGGCCTAGGCACATGTTTCTTACTTGTATATTCTTAATCTTTAACCTTTAATAAACCTCTAAAAAATATAATACTCCTTGCAGAGAGAAACTAATTTCTACCTGCCTCAGTCTCCCCATCTCCCTTAAATTTTAATCTTTACAATATTATGAGTTGAGATAATAATACTTTAGTTATGTAATGGATCGTTCCAAATATAGCACAGCTTAGACCATTGAAGGATAAAAATCAATAGGCATACATTTAAAATGAACACTAATTATTATAAAACACCCATTGCAAAACCACATTCAGGTTTTATTTAAACTGGATTTGTAAGAAAATTATGGCTTGTAGTCCAACCAACATGGTAAAATGCAATGGAAAGAAATGTCATCAAAATCTAGAAATCACCTTTACTCTTGTGCTTTCTTTCACTGTATCTTACTCACAAAGTAATGTAAAGAAACCATCTACTTCTTGCAATGGATAGAAGCTGTCTGCTCTTCTTGCTATGCATGCTTTCTATTGAAAGATTATTATCATAGAATATTTGAAATGTAACTTTTCTGGTAGTTGACAAAGAGAACCTGGACATTAGTTCCTTTAAGTCTTTCCATGCATTTCTATATTCATAATGTTCATTGTTGCCTACAAGACAATGATATTTCATTACATTCATGTCCCAAGATTTGTTGAGTAATTCCCAAATGATTGGATATCACCTATGTTTCCAAGTTGTTTTATTTGTATTTTTCTAATTAGTGCATTGGAATATGCGTTCATATTGTTCATGGCTGGCGCTTCTTTGCTCATATACCTTAATCACTTACCTATTGGGAATGGTGGGTTTTGATGGATATATGACTACTAGTTACCTCCCTATCTTTCATATCAAGCCCCCATCAGAGATATTTGATGCCAAGATTTTTTTCCTTAATCTTCTGCTTTCCCCTTCTCATTCTAGTTGAAAAGGCTTTTCTAATTTAATGTAGTTGAAATGATCTGTTTTCTTTTATAATCACTTCTATCCTTTATTTGATTGAGAATTTCCTGTTAGCCATTGCTTTGAAAGTGTAAGGAAGGATGCAAGAGGGGAAAATGGAACTTTGCAAGAAGAGCTTATAACAATAAGGTCGGTTGGAAAGCAAGGCATCCTGGGAGAGGAGGAGAGACCCGTATGGAATTCTTGGCTTTAGAGCTGGGAACTCATAATAGCAGGGCGTGATTTCCTTGCTGTGGGCCTCGCCCAGAGCCATAAGGAGACTTAGCTGTTCAACGGTCAAGGGTTCTTCTGCCTAATGATTTCACCAGTCTGATACCTCGAGGAACATCACGAAAGAGGATCAGACCCCTCCGAGAGAGGGAGTCGTGGACTCACTGTCAAGGAGAGGCGGCTCCCCCCTTGCAGCCCTCTTGCACCTGTTCTGCCATTTCCTAGGCTAAACATATAATAGATAGTTTGGGAAATTTTAGTTGGGTTTGGGACAGCGAAACTCAGGCCGGCCATACAGCTACCTGGGCGAAAGAGCGTGGTAAGGCAATAAAGTAGGGCCACCGAGTCCCTCTTTCCATCTCCCCTTCCTGCTTTAATTCAAGTCATGAAACCTTTGTTTCGCAGTCAGCTTTTCCGTCAAATGATTCAGTTTGGTAACCTTTGAAAAGATGTCGGAAACCAGCTTTAACAGGGGGCAATCAAAAGCCTCCCCAGCTGAGGCAAGGTCGCCGGGGAGGCTTTGTCTCGGAATCCTCTCGGTGCCGGGAACCTGGGGTTACCCCGGGTCTATTTGATAGGAGAGGTCTTCCTGCAACTCTTCATCTCCCTCTCTCGTCAGGGAACCTCCCTCTACCTGGGCAACACCTGTCAGCAGCCTCACTCGGGGAAGGTGAGAAGAGAGTAGGAGCCAGCTCAGCCAGGTTCCTGTCCCTTCCACCTCCGGTTACCTTCCCAACAAGCTTCCTTTTGAACGCCATGAAAGGGTCGTAGGAAAAAGTACCACAATGTACCTGATAGGATTCTCTTCGATTTTTTTTTTTATCATAGGACAGGTTGCATATCTATTTTGAATTCATTGTGGTTATGAAAATATTTATCAAAATCTGATTTCTGCCTAATTGCTTTCCAGGATTCTCGACAATTCTAATAAAGAGAGAATTCTTCCCTCTAACATTTTTAGCTTTATCAAATGATGTGTTGAGTTCAGTTACCAATGATTCTTCCTTGTCTAACCTGTTCTACTAGTTTATTTTTAACTAGTTGCAAATTGTTTTAGTGATAACTGCCTTACAATATGATATTTGGAGTGCTTAGTTCTCCTTTCATGCTCACATTTTTACATTATTTATTTCCTTTGATATTTTACCTCCTTGGTTCTATGATTAGATTTTCTATCTCAAATCAAGTATCCCATTGGGAGTTTTATTGGAATAGCACCAAGTCTATAAATTAACTTAGTCTTGTCATTTTTGTGATGTTGGTATGGCCTAGAAATAGTTTTGAAAATGCCCCCACTGGTGTTCTTTTTCCTTTTAGGAGCACTTATTTTTGCTGTTCTATAGGTATTGAATGTATCTTGGTAGATTGACTCCAAGATATTTTATGTAATTTACAGTTACTTTAAAGGGACTTTTCTTCCTATCATTATCTCCTAGATGATATTAATTGTGTGTAGAGATATTCTCTATTTTTATAAAAGTTTTGTACGCTAAAGCTATTCTCTTCAGGAACTATGAAGCAAAGAGCAATGTACAATAATAACCAGTGATGGACACATTGCTTGGGAAATTCATTTTGACATCCTTATTATAAATGAAACCGAGAAAACAAAAGGGAATTGTATCTAAATGAAAGTTTAACAGGTTCTTCTCAGAAAAGTGAACAAAGGACTTGGAAGAGATCCTGCCTGGTTGTGAGATAAAAAGCTTTCTTCAAACTAATTTTTCTCTCCATCATTTCTTAGTTTTATGAGACAATGTTGCCCACCACCTTCTACCAGTCATTTCTGTAAGGTTTGTCAAATTAAATTTATAATTGAAACTGATGCTATCCTTGGCAGCCATGTTCCTCCTCTTAGTATGGAGACCAAGTCTTTGGCTAAATGAGGAAGTATCTAGACTCTTATAGATTTCCTTATCATAGAGATTGCTTTCTATCAGTTTAACTCCTGTAAGCAGTGGTTATAGTCCTGCTGTTTGTCCCTTTATCATTTCCCCATTTTGTAGCATTAAGAGCTTGTTTAATTGTCAGTTTGCTGTTGATTTTGATCCTTATCTATAGGCAGGTAGGTGGTCCTGTGTGTATAGTGTAGGACCTGGATTCAGGAAGACCAGAGTTCAAATATGGTTTCAGACACTTATTAACTATGTATCGCCGAGCAATTCAAACCTCCATCTGCCTCAATTTCCTTATCTATGAAAAGGGGATCATAATAGCACCTGCCTCCCAGGATTATTGTGAGGATAATAAATCAAGATAATATATGTGAAGCATTTAACAGTGCCTAGCACCTAGTAGATACTTAATAAATCCTTGTGTCCTTCCTTCCAATTCAACTAAATCATGTTTATGATCAAACACAGTTTATTTCAAAATGATTCCTACATTGGTAACAACCATTTGCTCTTTGTCTTAATCATGTTCAGCATCTTCTAGCTTTCTTCATGAGGAAGATATTAGTAGTTTTCTTTAAATTGGGCTTCTGTGTATTTGACAAGTCTTTCTTCTTTTCTTAATCTCAAGTCATATTTTCAGATAGGGTGTTCATTGTATTTCCTGATCCCCATCTTTGTTTTGAAGAGGCAGAGTAAGTGATTTGCCCAAGGTCACACAGCTAGGAATTGTCTGAGGCCATATTTGAACACAGAACTTTCTGTCTCTAGGCCTGTTTCTCTATCCACTGAGACATCCTCTCTCCTCACCTTCTGTAGAAGATATGAGTATAGTCATCTATATTACTTCTGTTTAATAGTAAAATGCAAGACAACCAAGTGCTTTAATAAGTATTTTTTGTTGCTTTCAGGTATAAAATTAAGCCAATTCTCCAAATGCCTTGATTTGTCAGAAATGCAATTTTAGGAATAAAAACATTTTATTATAATAGTTGTTAAACAAAAATTCTAAAATAGCACCTAGATGTTTAGGGATATAAAAAAATCTTTCAAAAAAGAACCTTGAGCTACCCTTCTAATTAGGGACAACCTAATGTTTTTCTGGTTCATTCAGATTAAGAATGACAAGAAAGAGGCAGCTAGATGGTACCATGAATAGAGTGCCTGGACTAAAATTTAGAGAACCAAGATTGAAATCTGGCCTCAGATAATTCCTAGCTATGTGTAACCCTGGACAAGTCACTTAACTTTGATTGACTAGCCCTTTCCCTTTTGTCTTAAGAGTTGTTCCTAAGCAATGCAGTGATCTTGAACAACTTGGAGGAATCTAAGAGAAAAACCACTATCCACATTCTGAGAAAACACAGTGGGAGTAGAAACACAGAAGAAAAACAACTGCTTGAATACATGGGTCAAAGGGATATGGTTGGAGATGTAGACTCTAAATGAACATCCTAGTGCAAACAACAACATGGAAATAGGTTCTGATCAAGAACACAAGTAATACCCAATGAAATTGCTCATCAGCTGTGGGAAGGGTGGGTAGAGGGGACGGGGGGGGGGGGGAAATAAAGTGAGTATTGTAACAAAAAAATAATTTCTGTGGGAGAAAAAAATTTGGCAGCTGAGAGTCATGAAAATCAGAAATACATTTTTTTGTTTAGGAAAAAAAAAGGAGTTGTACCTAAGAGAAAGCAAGGGCCGAGGACAGCTGGGTAGCTGAATGGATTGAGAGCCAAATCAGAAGAACGGAGACATATTACCTATCAGATTTATGGGGAGGAGAAGAATTTATAAATAAACACTATGCATAGCTACAGAATTAATGTTTGCAGAATAACTTGTGAATGTCCAACTACAGAGAAAGACGTGAAAACAGAAAAATGAAAGATACAATTTTTTTTGTCAGCTGATGCTTTTTGTGGTGTGGGGAATGTAGGGATGAGATACCTGGGAATTTTAATGTAACAAGCAACAAATTAATTTTTAAAAATCAAACAGGTCAGAAATGAGAAGGAGGAAGACAAGTGAATTTGGTAGAAATTTATTTTTAGAAGTAAAAACATTCAAAAGAACAAATTTTGATTGTAGAAGTGGTCACATAAATCTTACCAAATGCCATTACAATTACAATTATATGTTGCATTTAAATTACATGTTAGAAACATGAGTCATGTACTAGTAAAGGGGGAATTAATATCATCTCTTATAAGTTTGGACTTTTTGCCCTCAAGTAAAATTAACATCACTAGACTGAAAGACTGTTGATGACTTAAGTGATACCGATCTTAAATAGGAATCAAGAGACCTGGATTCTAGTTCACACTTGGCCATTAACCATTTATGCCTCCTTAGGATAGTCACTTAACTTCTTTCAGCCTCAGGTTCCTTATCTGTAAGAGGGAGAGGACGGACCAAACACAGAATAGCGATAGGGCTGGAGGTCCTGGAGGAACAACACCTTATTCACAAGCTCTTTACCTGTGTCATCTTAGGTGAGTCATTTAAACTCACCAACCTTCAGTTTCCTTCTCTTTAAAAGAGGGGAATTGGAATAGGTCTCACCTCTGAGGCCCCTTTCTACTCTAGATCTATGGCTCTATTTTTCAGTAAATCCCACCAAAGGTTCCAGAGAGGAATGACATCTTGCTCTTCTTTTTTTTTTTAACCTTTACCTTCTGTCTTCGAATCAATACCATGCATTGTTTCCAAGGCAGAAGAGTGGTAAGGACTAGGAAATGGGAGTTAAGTGACTTGCCCAGGGTCACACAGATGGGAAGTGTCTAAGGCCACATTTGAACCTAGGAATTCCCATCTCTAGACCTGGCTCTCGATCCACACTCCCCAGCTGCCCCTTATTATTGTTCTCTTATCATTTTCAATGTCACTAAAAATAACTTTACATGCATAGATACTTTCCAACAAAGAACACAATATTTTGATAGGTCCTCGGCCATCTTTGGAAAACTCTGACCTTGTGTCCATTTGACTTTGTTCTTTGTATATGAAGATTGTTGACTTGAAAAATCTGTGACCAAAACCATTCTTTCCAGGGCATCCACTGGCCTGAAGAGCTAGTCTCTGCTTCTTTCTGCATCCTTCCTATGGGGCCTGTGCTGTCTCCACTCTGTGACATCCCTCTACCTCTCCAACTGTTGTGTGCTAAGCTGCTGAGGACCAGGTCATGGGTTGATTTTCAAAACTACTCTGCACAACCAGTGTTGCTTCAGGTTGTATCCCTAGCATCTCTGCAGTTCATATGACTTAAGAGTCAGTCACTTTTCAGTTTTTCACACAGGTCAGTCCATCTGATTGGGTGGGGACAAGCATCCCTTTTATGTTGAACAAGCTGTATTTCAGCACCTTGGTTTGGGAATGAATTCTATTTGTCCTTGAAGATTAAGTATGGCTCATAGAGAACACTCCAAGAATAGTACATTTCTACCAAATAGAATTCTGACTTCTAAATTGAATGTTCAAAATGAGTTTTTTTATTTAGCAGATAAAAGATCCCAGCCCCATATCCCTTTTGTATGCACAAACGGAATGGAATTGCAATAAGTATGTTAAGAAAAATTCATCTTTAGATCCCCCTTGTTTATTTCCAAGTAAATTGTTTATTTGCAAGTAAATGTGCCACTGCTAGTCTTTACTAATACCATGATTCTGCAGAGGTCTGGAAAGCATCATTTTGGATCTGTCATTTGACAAAAATGAAAGCATATTTATAAATTCAGTTAAAAAATCTAGGTCAGATTGAGTGATCTCGTTTGTCTGTGGAAGGGACTCCCAGAATGGAAACTCACTCCACTTATGGTGATCTTAAATTAGTCTCAGACTTGGTCTTCACTGCCTGGGGCAATGAGAGACCAAGTGATTTGTCCCAGACACATATTTCAAACAGGGCTGAAAACTAGGCCTCCCTGACTCCAAGGCCATCATTTTACCCACTATGGAATGCTGCCTCTCATACTTTGGTAAAAATATACTTTTAAAATGGGTTAACTTTTCCACAGTACCCTCAAAACCCATGATATATCAATAAAAAATGGTTTGTTCATTAAACCTCTAATTATTCTTCAAGATAAAATAGTTCCTTTTATAACAAATATATATTAATTCCTAATTAGCTTCCATTTCAAATATTTGAATTTGAGGTAGCAATGCATTTGTTCTATTAAATGGAAAGAAATATGATGATCGTCTCCCCAAAGCTCCCCAACCCCATCCATTGCCATGCTGTATTAGGCTCACGTTTTTAAAGTACCTTACCAAGGAAATGTAGTGCTCATCCTATCATCTACCAGCTTAGCATACAAATTAAATTGCATGGGATTTCTTAATGGGAAAAGTACAGTTCCTTGGTAAGCATGGACATAATACATGGCATCTGCTTCTTTGCATGGAGGGAAGCTTTGGAGGAATAAGATTCAAACTCTGTGGCCACCTTCCGATTGACTCGGGTAAGGATCTGCATAATCTCAAGCTTGTGAGCATGCTGTTTCAGCACAGCACAAAGTGCCTGGATAAACCACGAACCGTCCTTTGGATCTCTCAAGGAATAGTAGCCTAGAAAACAACAAAACCGACAAACTGTCATAGAATGATGGTTATTCAAACTGATTTGACGGATAATTATATAAAGTTACTGATAAAACTATCCCAAAAAACAAGTATGGAATCCCGGAGGCTTCACTGGCCACGGGAAGAAGGCCTTCTTTATGTCTTGGCTTCCATTCCCCTGTATCATCTCCAATTTGGTAAAGAAATTCAAGGCAGTCTTTCTTGAATTTCTTTACCCAAGAGGAGATGATACAGGGGAATGGTGAGGAGTACACAGTGGCATACTCCCCCTCCTCCCAATTCCCTTCCTCCCAGAGCTTCAGCATAGTACCTACTACATGGCAAGGCCTTAATAAGTTTGCTGACTTGACTCACTCAGACTGCCACCTGCTAAATGCCATTTCCAATGGAGATCAAGTGAGCAAGCCAAAGACAGTCCTTAACTGGCCTCACCATCTCCAATTCCAAGAAATGAGTTATTGCATATTAATAGTCCACCAGTGATAAACAGCCAGCTCATTGTAGAGTCCCTGACAAGGTTTCCATACATTCCCTCTCTCACTGAGAGGAAGAAGAGTGAGGCAACTCCATTTGCTAGGCTTGAGTCCATGTCCTGCCTCAGAGGCTACCTTAGGTGAGTGAGCAGGGTGCCAAGGGACTTAACCTCAGAGGGGCTCAATTTCCTCATTGGTAAAATGAGGATTATACAATTTGCCCTGGCTTCCTCGAAGAATTGTTTGGAACAAAGTGCTTTGCAAACTTTAAAGCACCATGTAAATGTAGCCTAGAAACATTTGATCCAGGGTATTACCAGCCATTTTACAGAGAACAAAGCTGAGGTTAAATGACTTCAGTTTACTCACCCTCCTGTTATGTAGCAGAGCCAGAATTTAAACTATACTGATGTGCTCACTTTACAGGCCCCTTACCATTGAAACATAATAATGAATGTGATCTATTTTTAAAAGCTGAGGTCAGCAGTCAATCACATACACAGCCTGTGTTATCGGACAGAACAAAGTTAACTGGATCCCACTGGAATTTTGATGATGACTTTTATAATACTATTCTCTAATCAACTGAGGTATAACTCTTCCTATAAACACTAACAAACAAAAATCAGTCTCAGGGGAAATAAAAATCTGCAATTTTAATAGCAAGTCTGTACAACTCTTTCTTACCAGGGACTGTAGAATATGCATATAAGAAGTCTGCTTCAACAGGTATTTTGTGGCATGCTACATCTTCATCTGTACCACTGTCTGTCTCAACACCACAATCGAACTCTCTGCCTTGACATGCCTAGTTGAAAGGAAAAAAATAAAATGCCACGTGTGGGGTTTAGAGTAAATTTTTGAGGTTTTGCAAAACTTTGATATGTGCCTGCTGAGCTTTAAATTTTAAGTCAGAATGACAAACTTCATTTTTTTAATTTTTAACTCCATATAAAACAAAATAGGAAGACCTAAGTATGACCATGTGGGATGGAGTTTGTGCCACTTACTGGATAAGAATGTACTTCCCCAATATTCCTTCAGTTTTAAGGACTCCAAAGATACAATGATTCTTAATCAAATGAGTTTGTTTTCTTAAAAATATCCAGCCCGTTAGGTTTTTTTTTTAAACCCTTACTTTTAGCCCTAATAACAACTCTAAGACAGAAGGACAAGGGCTAGGGAAAAGGAGTTAAGTGATTTGCCCAAGGTCCCATAGCTAGGGATCATAGTCTGAGGTCAGATTTGAACCCAGGTCCTTCTAACTCCAGGCCTGATATTCCATCCACTCTGCCACATAGCTGCCCGTAGCCCTTTAGGTTTTATTTTATTTAGTCATTATTCTTTTCAGTCATCTATGCTTCCCATATTCAATAGCTATGTGCTTCAGATTACTCTGTTCCTGATTTAGTCTGAAATGTATTAAGTCAGTGACAGCAAACCTATGGCACGAGTGCTAAATATGGCAGAGTGCTCTCTATGGACCACCCTCCTTACCCCCCCCCCCAGAATTTGTTACTAGAAATGCAGAGGGGCCAAGCAGAGATGCTTCTTCCCCCTGTCCACTGTTCCTGATGACATTTTTTCACATCACCTGTCCCTCTGGCCAGCAGCCCAAAGGGAGTGCTTTCTGTGGAAAGGAAACAAGACTGACAGTTTGTGGAGGAAGGGGCCAACTGGGAGTGGCAGTTGGGTGTTGTGACTAGCACTTTCTTCCTGCTGGGTATGGCAGCTGGGTCTTGTGACTAGCACTTCCTTCCTGCTGTGTGGGACTTGCTTCTGGGTGTTGGAGGAGGAAGGAGCTTGTTCAGCCCGGTCTGGTGTGGTGTGCCGCCTCTTCTTGGTTCATCCTGAAGATTCAGGTCCATTCATCTCTGAAGGTCAGACCTTGTTGCTTTCTGTGTACTGCTAAGATTCTGAATTAGAACAACGAGAGTAGACGGGAGTGGGACAAACTCTCCGCCAGCCTCTGGCCTGGCCTCAGGTCTGAAACTGAGAAAAACTCCAATCCCAACTAGTTATTAAACTTTATGTTATTTGAATTCGCAGTCAGATAAGTGGACTATCTTTACTGGTCATGGAGGGAGCTGAACTTCAGTTCAGTCATTCAAAGACAAACAGACCTCATTGGACCCCTGCTGTTTCCTCTCAGCTGGGAGCATCTCCCTCCCTTGCCTCACCAGAGCCTCTCTCCCCACTCTCCTCCATATCCTGCTACAAACCTCCCAAATTATCCCTCATTTTTCCAATCCTAATTCCTTTAAATAAATATTACATTTCTCTCTCCCCTGTGTGG
The DNA here is from genome assembly GCF_027887165.1 of Monodelphis domestica. Taxonomy (NCBI): domain Eukaryota; kingdom Metazoa; phylum Chordata; class Mammalia; order Didelphimorphia; family Didelphidae; genus Monodelphis; species Monodelphis domestica. The sequence continues at coordinate 232,313,442 of NC_077232.1, forward strand.
GGTGAGAAGGAGGGTGTACCTGGCACTTGGTGATAGGGGTGGGGCTGGGGCTGATTCCATCTCTAAAAGATTCACCATCTGGGGGCAGCTGAGTAGCTCAGTGGATTGAGAGCTAGGCCTAGAGACAGGAGATCCTAGGTTCAAATCTGACCTCAGACACTTCCCAGCTGTGTGACCCTGGGCAAGTCACTTGACCCCCATTGCCTAGCCCTTACCACTCTTCTGCCTTGGAACCAATACACAGTATTGATTCCAAGATTAAAGGTAAGGGTTAAAAAAAAAAAAGATTTGCCATCATTGTAGTAGGCCATTTGTTCAAAGTGATTTTAAAGTGGGAAGGACATAGACAATTAAATCCTTAGTCTTATTATTTGAAATATATTAGCTAAAATACGTGGCTATGGGAAAATATCTGTTTATGCTGTGGTCCAGGCACATTGGAACATTTCTATGTCATTGGGCTTTGATCTATGATTTCATTGAAGGAGGGAACTTCCAGGTGAGGAAACCAATTCAGGTTCACACAGAAGACATGGACCTGAGTCTCCTCCCCAGTCTGGTCACATTGTTCTGAAAGTGTGACAGCCTTTTAGGATCCCTCCAAAAACATGATACCCAGAAATAAATATAATATTCCAGATGTGGTCAGATCTTAGTATTTCTTGTTTTTGCCTAAAAATAGAATAAGTATTGAACATGTTTCTACGTGCTGGTCACCTGTTTTAAAAATTGGACAATTCAGGACTCTCTGGATTTATCACTGACAGAGATGAAAGTGATTGAAACAGAAATCAATAAAGAACAATTAAATTTCATTTTTATTTCTATCACTTTTCAGTTAGTGGAGATTTTAAAAAGGCAACAGCAAAGTTCCCAAAAGTGAGGTATCCTTGAGAATGAGGAAAGCTAAAACAACTTCTGGATATCCTACAAACTGAATAACCAATACTCAAATAATACTTTACCTGAATAATAAAAAGCTTCGGTTTTCCTGTTAGACTTTTACACTTATACCCCTTAAAGAAATATGTTAATTCTTTCAGTTCCACACTATCATCAGTGCCAAAGATGACTCCTTCTTCACCGTGACTTAGAATCACACAAACAAAACTGCTTCTTTGACTGTGATCTTCCTCGGAAACTTAGAATACATTAAAAGCCAAAAACAAAAACAAAAACAAAAAAAACACTTCAGAAGCAATTCTATGAAAATAATCACATGAAAGAGGTTTGGACTAGACCTTAAATAGTAGTCTGGTTCAGAGTTCTTGGTTTTAGGAAATGAGATACAAAATTAGAATATATATGTTTTTCAATTTTTTCAGAAAAATATTTAGGATCATCATACATAACTGTGCAAAACCTCACCCTTTATTCCATTGGGTAATATCTAATCATGAACTTCATTATCTAACTTAAGCCATTCTATGAATTTTTACTTACCCTGGCGCAATAATTCAATCATTTTGTCACGGGTCAGATTGTTTTTATTCCTGACTTCATATTTCAAGCTCCTGAATATATCTATGAGGTTTGCTGCATCTTTATCTGAACCAGTCCGAGGTGAAAGTTCTTTTTAAAAAAAAAAAGAGAGAAAACTTAGGTATATTTTCAAAATAAAATTATTGCTTTGAAAACAAATAAGTGATGATGATCATCATTGCAATAGCTAGCATTTATTAAGCACCTACTATGTGCCAGGTACTATGCTATGCACTTTATAATATTACTTCATTTGACACTTATAATAACCCTGGGAGGTGGGTGCTATTATTATGATCACCATTTTACAGTTAAGGGAACTGAGGCAGGCAGAGGTTAAATTATTTGCTCAGTCACAGAGCTGCTAATATAAGTTCAGGTCTTATTGACACCAGCTTAGAGCTCTCATAAACTGTGCCCTGTAGCTGTAGGGCTGTTGTCCAATTAATAAATGGTGAAAGGATAAGAACAGGAAGTTTTCACAGGAAGAAATTGAAGCTAGCTATGTAGAAGAATGCTTCAAATCATTAGTAATTAGAAAAATGCAAATTAAGACAACTCTGAGGTTTCATTTTACACCCATCAGATTTGCCAGGTTGGTAAAAATGGGAAATACTGGCACACCTGTGGGAAAAAAGGTACATCAATACACTGCTGATGGAGCTGTGAACTATTATAGCCAATGTGGAAAGCAATCTGGAACTAGTTCCAGAAAGATACTAAACCATGCACACTCTTTGACCTAATGGTTATAGACCTATCTCTCTACTGGGACTATACTCCAAAGAGATCAAAGAGAAAAAACAGGTCCATATGTTCCAAAATAGATTTATCAACTCTTTTCATGGTGGCACAAAATGATGAAGAGGACACTTTCAGAGAAACTTGGGAAGACTTTTATGAGCTGATACAATGTGAAGTGAGCAGAACCAGGTGAACAATTTATGTAACAGCCACAATACAGTAAAGCTGTATAAACTTGGCCCAGCCAATTGTCTAACTTTTGGGCCCCAGTTTCTACCTCTGTAAAGCAGAGGAGCTGTGTTAAATGGTCAATAAGGTCTCTTCCATATCAAAGGTTATATGTATCTACTGTCAGTCATTTTATAAACTATGGTTCAATAAATGCAATGATGTTGTTTGAAGTCCAACACAAAAATAGAAATGGTGATCTATAAACTTGTTCACTTTCAAAACAGTTTCTTAATAGTATTTTAGCATATGAAAGATCAGTCTATAAAAAGGAAGCATAATACAATGGAAGTTAGAGGACCAGGGTTCAAATCCTACCTCTTATATTTACCACTTTGTGCCCATAAGTACTTTATTTCCTGCCCCCCCTTCAACATCTTCTCAATTTTCCCATCTGTTAAATGAGGGCGTTCTGAAATGACATGATGTCTAAGCTCTTGTCTAACTCTCTATCTATGATCATATGGTCTTTCCAAGGAAACAGTATAAGAAAATCCTATGGAACCTAAGTTCTGCCCTCTAAACCTTTTAAAAATATCATATTTTTCATTTAGCCACTTGCATTAGTAGTGGCTAATGGCCACTCCCTAATATACAAGTAGTTGTACAACTTATCTTCCCTCAGTCGTGGCCAAGAATGGGGAAAACCCCACAAAATGTGATGATACATACCAGTGTCGTTGTGAAAATGTGTATTATTGATTATTACACATAGACCCATTTCTGGATAATCCATCTTATAGCTGTCTGATGACAGTCCAGATTCCACTGACTTGCTACTATGGAGGCTCTTTCTGTTGGTAAATGAAATAACATATTATATAGCTATGAGTCCACAAGTTACTCTTCATACTGGGAAAATTTCCATAATCTACTGGAAACATTTTGTCTGGTTTTAGAAATTTCCAATTAATTATCAATAAACATTCATGAAGAATCAATTCATTCAAGTTAGTCTGGTGAGGTCTTGATAATAATTAGTTACAAAATATATGGTAAATTAAAGAAATGTGCAAATGAGACTGTTTCCTATAAAAAGTTAAGTTTAAATTATTAAGCCCAATTAATTGGGTTTATGATTAATGATGAAAGTATTATGAATAAAATAAACAACATGGAAAAATATGTGTTAAATATGGTAAGATATACAACTATTTAAAACACAGTTAAGGAAATTAGGGCTTTACAAAGGTACAGGATATAAAATCAAATGGTTCCAAGAAGAGAAGAAGAGCAAATTGGGAACATCAGTGTTCAATATCTCCCAGTTTACCTCCTGTAGTAATTAAAATAGTGGAAGACTTAAATTGTTGTAGATAAAAGAGTGGATGAGTAAGTTATAACCGCAGGAAATATGTTTTCACTACAGTGTTTTGTTTTTAAATCAAATATAAGGTGGTCGCCAGGGAAATATTCCCAATTATTCTAATATACCCAAGTCAGGTGGGTTTTCTAGAGATTTTAATTAATACAAATGAGGAATTAAAGAAAAGGAGAGAAAGAGAGGAAAAAGGAAATAATGAGAAAGGGATAAGCCGGCCCTGGCCAGTCCTGGCCAACCCAGGCCTAAGCCCTAAGAGAAAAGATCAGTCAGTCCTTAATCACTCACCACAAGATCTGTCCAAGCAAGGATTCTAGTGACACCAGGCCAGCTCCATCTCAGCTGACTTCACCAGCTCAATCCTCAATCTGAATGTTTCAGAATGTCCCTTGAGCTCCTATTTAAAGGGCATTTTCTCCTATGTCACCTCCCCTAAGTCCTTACATCTACCAATCACAGTAGATGTTTTTCAAAGGACAGACCATTCTTAGTTCACACCTGAGTAGACTAATCTTTTTGAGTAATTCACACCTGAGTAGACTAGAATCTCTGAGTAAGTTTTCACCTCTTTGCTCCTTGTAAGTTCACAAGTTGCTTGATCTTTATAGGTACTTAGCACCCTTTTTGTATTAGTCCTAAAATAGGCATGGCTTAAGTATGGGTTTAAGTACTTTTCATTGTTCAAACACAAAGATCAAGAGAAACATGAAAAGGTAAATAAGAAAGAGAGAGAAAAGGGGGAAATGTTTTTTATTCAAATTTTCTTCATTAAGGGTTACAATTAGATCAAATTATATATATTAATATATGGGGAAAATGTTATTTGTAATTCTCAAAAATTATATTCACTATTTTAGTAATTACAAGAATCATTCACAGGAAGAGATTGTGAGGTAATAAGTGCTATAAGATGATATACAAAAAAAGAAAAAGGGAAGGGGGGAATCAAAGATGGCACCAAGAGATACTTGAAGAAGTAAAATAAATAGGATAATCTTTATCACACAAATATACGCATGGGAAGGGAAGGGGAAGAATACTCTTATAAGAAGGAAAGGAAGAGAGTGCTAATAGGTAATACTTAAACCTTGATCTTAGTGAAATCAATTCTGAAAGGGAAGAGAATCTAGATCCTTTGGGGTCTTGAATTCTATCTTATCCTACAGGGAAAGTGAGAAACTAAGGGGGCGGTAGGGAGGACAGAGAACAAAAAGGGAGAGAAAGAGAGGGGGGAGGGAACTTAACAAACCCTATAAAAACAAGAAGGGAACAAAAAGAGAGGGCCAGAAAGGGACGCATATCAAGGGAGGGGATTAGGGGGATTGATTAAAAGTTAACCACTGGTTTAAAAGGATATAGCAAAAAAAGAAAGGACAGAACTAGGAGAGGATATCAAAATTCTGGGGGATACAAAATGAAAATCATAACTTTGAATGTGAATGGGATGAACTCACCCATAAAACAAAAACAAATAGAAGAGTGGATTAGAATCCAAAATCCTACCATATGTTCTCTACAAGAAACACACTTGAGGTGGGTAGATACTCACAAGGTTAGAATTAAAGGTTGGAGCAAAACCTATTGCGCCTCAACGGACAAAAAGAAGGAAGGTGTTCCAATCATGATATCTGACAAAGCCAATGTAAAAATAAATCTAATTAAAAGGGATAGGGAAGGTAAATACATCCTGATAAAAGGGAGTATAGACAATGAGGAAATATCAATAATCAACATGTATGCCAAAAATGGTATAGCATGCAAATTTCTAAAGAAGAAACTGGTGGAATTTAAGGAGGAAATAGATAGTAAAACTATACTAGTAGGAGACCTGAACCTACCACTATCAAATTTAGATAAATCAAATAAAAAAATAAGAAAGAGGTAAAAGATGTGAATGAAATATTAGAAAAATTAGAGTTAAAAGATATATGGAGAAAAATAAATAGGGACAAAAAGGAATACACCTTCTTTTCAGCAGCACATGGTACATTCACAAAGATTGACCATTTACTAGGTCATAAAAACATGGCAAACAAATGCAGAAAAGCAGAAATAATAAATGCAACCTTTTCATATCATAACGCAATAAAAATAGTGATCAGTAAGGGTACATGGAGAGCCAAATCAAAAATTAATTGGAAATTAAATAATGTGGTTCTCCAAAATCAGTTACAGTACAAATCATAGAAACAATCAATAATTAGGTCTTTCCTAAAAATAATAAACAGTATTTATCTAAAACCATCAGCCAACATCATCTGCAATGGGGATAAACTAGATGCATTCCCAATAAGATCAAGAGTGAAACAAGGATGCCCATTATCACCTCTGTTATTTAACATTGTACTAGAAACACTAGCAGTAGCAATTAGAGAAGAAAAAGAAATTGAAGGGATTAAAATTGGCAATGAAGAGTCCAAGCTATCATACTTTGTGGATGATATGATGGTCTACTTAAAGAATCCTAGAGAATCAATCAAAAAGCTAGTGGAAATAATCAACAACTTTAGCAAGCAGGATACAAAATAAACCCACATAAGTCATCAGCATTCTATATATCTCCAACCCATCTCAGCAGCAAGAATTAGAAAGAGAACTTCCATTTAAAATCACCCTAGACAATATAAAATACTTAGGAATCTATCTGCGGAGACAAGCACAGGAACTATATGAACACAACTACAAAACACTTTCCACACAATTAAAACGAGATCTAAACAATTGGAAAAACATTAACTGCTCATGGGTAGGACAAGCTAACATAATAAAAATGACAATCCTAACCAAACTTATTTAGTGCCATACCAATTGAACTACCAAAAAAAATTTTTAAACCCTTACCTTCCATCTTGGAGTCAATACTGTGTATTGACTCCAAGGCAGAAGAGTGGTAAGGGCTAGGCAATGGGGGTCAAGTGACTTGCTCAGGGTCACACAGCTGGGAAGTGTCTGAGGCCAGATTTGAACCTAGGACCTCCCAGTCTCTAGGCCTGGCTCTCAATCCACTGAGCTACCCAGCTGCCCCCTAAATTTTTTTTTTTACTGAATTAGAAAAAAACATAATAAAGTTCATTTGGAAGAACAAAAGATCAAGGATATCCAGGGAAACAATGAAAAAAAAATGCAAAGGAAGATGGCCTTGCAGTACCAGATCTCAAACTATACTATAAAGCAGTGGTCATCAAAACAATATGGTACTTGCTAAGAGAAAGAAAGGAGGATCAGTGAAATAGACTTGGGGTAAGTGACCTCAGCAAGATAGTCTATGACAAGCCCAAAGATCCCAGATTTGGGGACAAAAATCCACTATTTGATAAAAACTGCTGGGAAAATTGGAAGACTGTGGGAGAGATTAGGTTTGGATCAACACCTCACACCCTACACCAAGATAAACTCAGAATGGGTAAATGACTTGAACATGAAGAAGGAAACTATAAGTAAATTCTGTGAACACAGAATAGTATACATGTCAGACCTTTGGGAAAGGAAAGATTTTAAAACCAAGCAAGATTTAGAAAAAGTCACAAAATGTAAAATAAATAATTTTGATTACATCAAATTAAAAAGATTTTGTACAAATAAAACCAATGTAACCAAAATTAGAAAGGAAGTAACAAATTGAGAAACAATCTTCATAACAAAAACCTCTGACAAAGGTCTAATTACTCAAATTTACAAAGGCGGGCGAAGGAATGTGATTTTTTTTAAAAGCATACAACTTTTTTTTTGGAATATGATTTTTGTAACCAAAGAATAATGTTTGAAATTGACCAAACAAAATTTTTTTAAAAGTTAGTGCCTTTCCTCTGTGATAATCTCCCCTTTACCCTCTCTATATCCTGTTTGCACATAGCCATCATCATGGTGTCTCTCCAATCAGAACTGGAGCTCCTTGGCAGCAGGGACTGGTTTTTGTCTTTCTATGGATCCCCAGCACTTACAGTATGCATGGCTCATGGTAAAAATTCAAGAAATGCTTGTTGAATTGATTTGCATTAGGATTTGGAGACAATAGTTGATGTCCAAAAAATTATTGAGTCATCAACAAGGGTTAACTTTTGTTTAGTGTCTTCTGGATTAGTACCTGAGAAAAGTACAAGGTCACTTAAAAACTAGTCCTAGAATCAGACCTGGAGGTGACCTTAGAGGCCACTGAGTCCAGCTCCCTGGTTTTATAGAGAAAGAAATAGAGGCCCAGAGAACTAAGTGGGGTTCATCTAGCTAAGAAGAGTATTTTTTTCTGACTAGAAAAGGAATTTAATTTAATACCTGTTAAGCATGAGGTGTCAGCAAGGCCTTACATAGAAATACTCAGCAGGGAGTGGGGAAAATATAGAACTAGACAGTGGGAAGAGACTGAGGCTGGAGATGTCAATCTGAGAATCTTTTTCATGGTGGCACTAATTGAAGCCATGGAAGCAAAGGTATCAAGGAAAGAATGAAGAGATATCCAGGAAGAGCACCAAGGTCAGAGCCTAGAAAGCTGGAGGCAGCACAATGACTCTCCTGGTCAATTTAATAGCTCACATTTGTATTGCTTAGGTAGATTTTAAAACTTGCTTTATTAAATCTGAAACTAGTTATGACATTTAAAAAAAAGAATTTTCATATGAATACTTACACTCCTGAATTTTTTATGGATTTTGCATCTACTGTAGTTCCAGTGTCTTCCATGATGTTTCTATTACTGACCAAAATACATAAAAGAAAATAGATGGAAAAGTTAATCAAAAGTATACATTATAAAATATCTTTTAAAAATGTATTAATTCTTTAAACAAAGAGCCTTTAGCTTTATGTTCCAACCCCCAACAGATCTTGTGTTTCACAGAAGTAAAAAGACTCTACCCAACTAGGGAGCCAACATTGTATCTATCATAAAGATAATTCAAAAATAATAGCTTCGTTTAGTTTGCAATAGTCAAGTTGTTTGGGAGCAGGAGGAAGGAAGACAACAGCAGGGTAAATTGAAGGAAATCTTCACAGAAACAAAAAGTTGTCAATGTAATAGTGCAGAAACATAGTGTGTGTGTGTGTGTGAATAAAATATCCTCATATATAATGTAATCATGAAGAAGATACAAGAAAATGCCTATGAAAATGTAAGTTTACCTCACTGACTTTCCCTCATAGAATTGAAGCTATGAGGCAAGAACCTGAAAAGCATCTCCACAAGTATCTTGTGTTTTAAGCAACATTAGAGGCACTTGGGGTAAAAAGATCAAGGTTGGAGACACACTCATGTGGATCAATCTGGTAAAAAAAAATGGTGACACGATGAGGTTCAAGATGGCCAAAAAGTTGCTACAACATGATCCCAAACTATTTTTACTTCCCCAAGCAATCCACATGAACAGAGAAAAGCAAAACCAGAAGTCAGATGGGTACAAAATACGGAGATGCAAGGTGAGTAATGCATTTACTCTGCTTTTGTATAGGTAGCCCTTTTTAAATCACAGGTTTGAATATCCCTTGAGGAACAGGTAAATCTAATTTGACTCAATGTCATCAATTGTCATTTGGTTCATTTGTATATTTGTTCTATCAACCCTCCATAATTCAATTCTCTTAATGATCCTCTCTGATATTTTCTAACCTTCATTCTCTAAGGATTTTTCAGATTAGAAGCAATTAGTTAATGTTAATTATTAAGCATAGGCAATAGAGTAAGAGATAATATCAAGGACAGAGGGGGAAAGGGTTTAAAGAAATGAAAGAGGAAAGAGATAAGCAACCATATGGAAGATATGACTTAATTAGGTAAACTATATAGGCTGAACACAACCTGAGAAGTTTCAGTTTCAAGAGTAAAAGTGCCAGTGTGTAGATATGGTCTAAGTCTATCAGAGATCTAGAGCTGGAAGGGAGCATTACAGGTATCTAATAGAACCCTTCTTACAGGTAAGAAAACAGTTCCATAGAGATTAAGTCACAGACAGGGTTTAAACCAAAGTCCTCATATTCCAAAGCCAGTGTGCTCTTTCCAGTGCACCAGCCTGTGGAAAGCCAGGGACACACACACACACACACACACACACACACACACACACACACACACACACACGCACGCACGCACGCACGCACGCACGCATGCACACCTCCACATTTGAAAGGAGGGGCGGGGGGAGGTGATTGTGTTTTAACTTCATAAAATTTTTAGCCTAAGACTTAGAAAAGGACCTAAAAGAACAGCTACGGAAAACCCTCTCTCCAGCCCTAAACCCAGAAGGTCTCGAGCTCAAGAGCCTAAAAAAGCAAGAACTTCAGAGGCTCTAAGGAATACTCATTTTGCCTAGTTAAGAGGGATTGGCTTAAAACTCAGGGTAGTCATCAATGTAGTAGTTATGGCCCTAGTCACACTATAAGATAGCAATGGAAAATAACAGAAGGCTCACATCCCGGAAAGTCCCCGGAGAGTCATCCTCTCCCACTTATACTGAGTCAAGAAGTCTTTTCTGTGCCAGCCCACCGCCCGCCCTCTACCCTGGCTGTGTCCCTCCGCTATGGGAGCGGTTCGGCAGGTATTTGGTCACAGATCCCCAAGTGCTCGATACTGAAGTGAAGCACTAGGAACTGTTCTGGCTTTGACCACTCTCCAAGCCTGCCCGCTCAACCTTTCTCTCTCAGTGGGCTCGGAGCCCCCACTCCCCTAGGCCATTCACAGATAGCAGACAAAGGAAAGGCCCCTACGCATCAGCAACTGCAGCTGTAGCCCCGATGCGGTCCTCGGAATTTCTCTCCCCTTCAGCTCCAGGTCCCTGTCGTGGCCGGGCAGAGAAAGAGAGAGGGGAAAGGAAATGAAAGTAGGTTAAAAAGCTAGTCCAGGGTGGTGGGAAGCACCCGGAGCCGGCAGCTCCCCATCTGTGTCAGGCTCCGAAGAGAAAAAAGAAGGAGCAGCGGGGCTTCGGTTCCAGAATCTGAAGATAGGGGATGGAGAGATGACCGTCCCACTTACCGCACAAGCAAAGTCTGGTTTGCTCCACTGGGCTGCTGCAAGTATAGGTGCTACTCCCAGAGGTGCGGTGGACGATGATATAGGTCCCACCCCCTACCTTGGAGAAGGACTAAGTCCCACCCCCTACCTTGGAGAAGGACTAAGTCCCACCCCCATCTTCTGTACACGGGAGAGTCCCACTTATCTCTGAGCCCCGCGCTGGGACCGAAACTCAGGAGCATACAATTTAATGGAGAAAACGACATATAAAAATAGAAACTGTATATAAGACAAATATCGAGAAGGCACCAAGAGTAAGGAGATTGGAGAAAGGCTTCTTTTTTGTTTATTTTAAACATCCTTTTCTTTTAAAAATTTGAGTCCCAAATTCTCCCTCCGTGCCACCCCTCCCCTATCTACTGAGAAGGCAAGCAAAGTGATATCAATGATATATGTAAAATCATACAAAATATATTTCCAAAAAAGCAAGAAAAATAAAGCGAGGAAACAATATCTCAAATTGCATTCAGAGTTTATCAGTTCTGCCTCTGGATTTGGTTAACTTTTTTTTTCATCATGAGGCCTTTGGAATTGTATTAGATCATTACATTGTTCAGAGTAGTCAAATATTTCACCGTTGATCATTATTACAACATTGATATTCCTGTGCACAATGATCTCCTGGTTTTTCTCACTTCATTTTGCATCTGTTCATATAGGTCTTGCCAGGTTTTTCTGAAACCACACTCCCTAGTCATTCCCTCTAGCACAAGTATTCGGTCACAATCATGTGCCACAACTTGTTCAGCCATTCTCCAACCGATGAACATTCTCTCTATTTCCAATTCTTTAACATCACAGAAAGAACTGCTGTATTTTTTTTCTTTGTAAAAATAAGTCCTTTTCCTTTAATCTCTTTGGAATATAGACCTAATCATGATATTTCTGGGTCAAAGGGTACACAAAGTTTTATAGCCCTTGGGCATAGTCCCAGTTGCTCTCTGGAGTGACTGGATCAGCTCATTACTCCATGAAGAGTTATTTCTTTGTCATTTCTGACAAGTGTGAAGTGGTACTTCAGAGTTGTCGCATTTCTCTAACCAATAGGGTTAGAGCATGTTTTATATAACTGCAGACAGTTTTGATTTCTTTTTCTGAAAACTGTCTGTTAATATACTTTCACCATTAATTAATTGGGGAATGGCTCTTCTTTTTATAAACTTGACTCAGTTCCAAACTCGGTATATATTTGAGAAATGAGATCTTTTCAGAGAAACTTGCTCTAAATTTTTTTAAAATATTGCTTCATTATCTAAGGTACTTTATAGAAAACTCTAGTTTCCTTGATTATTTTTTTAAATTAGGTCTATTTTTGCTTTTACTTTGCCTGAGACTGTAATTGCTGTTGTTCAGTCATGTCCAACTCTTTGAGATTCCACTTGGGGTTTTATAGGCACAGATAACAGAGTAGTTTGCCATTTCCTTTTTCAGATCATTTTATAGACTAGGAACTGAGGCAACCAAGGTTAAATGACTTGCTTAGGGTCACACAACTAGTAAGATCTGAGGCTAGATTTTAGTTCATGAAGATGAGTCTTCCTGATTCCAAGCCTAGCATTCCATTCACTGTACTACCTAGTGTCCCATGCCTGCTATACCTGCCTTTTTTAGTTCAACTGAAGTATATTTGATTTTGCTCTAGCTCTTTATTTTAACTCTGTATGTGTCATTTTTGTTTCAAGTGCATCTCTTTTAAGAAACATATGTTTGGATTCTTGTTTTTAATCCATTCTGCTATCCACCTCTGTTTTATTGGTGAGCTCATCCCATTCACATTCAGTTATTACCAACTGTGTATTTCTCTTCATTCCATTTTCTTCTGTTTCTTCTTCTTCTCTCTCTCTCTCTTTTTCTTATCTATCCTCAAGTCTATTTTGCTTCTGATTTTTTCCTTCCTAATTCCCCTGCATTTTATCATTCCCTACCTCCTCTATTACCTTTCTTTTATTCCTTTTCCTCCTATATCTCTTTTGGATAAGTTAGATTTCTCTATACTACCAAATGTGTATATAGATATTCTCTCTTTTAACCAATTCCAGTTAGAATGAAATTCAAGCTTTCCCCACCATTCTCCTCCATTGTAAAAGCTTTCTTGCTCATTTCTTTTTTATGAGAAAAATTTCCCCCATCTATCTCTCCATTTGTACTCTTCACACATCTCTCTTTCTCATCTCTTAATTTTTAAAGAGATCATTCCAATATAATTGACTCACATTCGTGCCATTGGTCTGTGTATACTCCTTCAAATTGTTCTAATAACGATAAAGTTTATAGGAATTGTATGTATCATCTTCCCACATAGGGATGTAAACATTCTTACTTTATTGAGTCCCTTATGATTATTCTTTCTTGTTTGGTTTTTTATGCTTCTCTTGAGTCTGGTGTTTTAATGTGAATTATTTTTTTATTCTGCTCTGGTTTATTCATCAAAAATACTTGAAAGAGCTCTATTTAATTAAATATCCATCTTCCCCCTGTGAAATTTAAAACTACTCAATCCTGTTCAAACCATTCTTTAGAGGATGGAATTTGGCTATTTCCTGATCAATAACAATAGAGATACTTGGAATGACAGAATCAGGTCTTGGAAATTACAATCTCCACCCTACTCAAGGTAACAGGATTTAGAAAGGGCTACAACAAAAGCTCAAGATTTAATTATTTGAGAATATGGCCTTCAACAGATACGAGCAAAGGGGACAGACCTCTGGGTGGTCCTGGGTTAAGCCAGAGCCACCATTGGCACAGGTGAGACACAGGAAGTGAGGTAGAGGACAGCTGAGGAGGGCTTCCTACTTCCTGTGTGGAAGGTGGTTGTTGTTGGAGCCTGGAGCTTGGAGTGGAGGAGCACTCAGACTGTTCTCCATTTTGGTCACGTGAGTGATGGGGACTGATCTCTTTTCTTTGCCTTGGCTATCCAGGGCCTTGGGCCTTTGGCTCAGCTTAAGCAGAGTGAGTATTTAAGCCCTATTTCCTTCTCTCTCTCTCTCTCTCTCTCTCTCTCTCTCTCTCATACTCTTCTTCCTCCTGTTTGTAATTAAAACACCATAAAAAGGTTGACAGCTGACTTGAGTTTTCATTTAGGAATTACATAGCTGAATTCCTTGGCGACCTTAAATTAATATATATATATATATATCAGTCTTTTAAAGTGATTTCCATATCACATTGTGGCTGACCACGAAGCCTAAAGAATTCCCTCAATAAACTTTCTGAATTTTCTTGCCTTTTTATCCTACTTTCTCACCACTCAGTCCTTTTTAAGCAGACTAACTTGGCTTAAAGACACAGCTGCTAGAACAAGTGAGTATAAAAAACTTCTTCTCTCTTCTCTTTTCTCTTTAAGTTAAATTGGAATTAGCAGTTTTTCTTTTTCTTCCCTTTAATCTTAAGGGGCAGCTGGGTGGCTCAGTGGATTGAGAGCCAGACCTAGAGACAGAAGGTCCTAGGTTCAAATCAGACCTCAGATACTTCCCAGCTGTGTGACTCTGATAGTTAGATAGAAAACAGCTGTTTTAAATCTTAGCAACAGGATCCTAAAGTCGTGACTGGCAGAGCTGTTTCTAAATATCCTTTCCCTTAGGGAACAACTGCCTAGATTAGGAGTAAAATAATAATAAAAAAAACCTGTGGAAAGTTTTTGCTTTGTCCTGCTCCCTATGTGTTTTGTGAAGACTGTTAGAAAAATAATTACTATATATATATATATATATATATATATATATATATATATACATATATATATATATAAATAAATGAATACTACATTCTTTGACATTTATATGGCAGTTGAAGAATTAGGGGCATTGAGGAATGCAGGATACCTCCAATTTTTTATATTAATATGTAATGTCATTTTTGTATTCCTCAATACTGTATTTAGAGATGCTAAAATGAAAAAAATTGAAGATAAAATGCAAGCCCAATTAGAAGATCTAAAATGTTTCTTACAGGATCAATTGGCAAACACCCACTCTACCAGAAACAGACCTGTTTCTGATCCTTTGAATGAGGAAATTTTCTTCCCTGAAATAGAGATGGAAAAAACCTTCCCTATAACTCAGTTAACAGATTGCTTTTCTCCTGTAGTGCAAATTTTGACTGAATTTAATACCCAAAACCCTTCCCCTGCAATCCCAGTTTCTCATGTTCCCTTTCCTACAGAAAACCAAATTCCAACGCAAAGGAGATCTCGTCCTTCTAGAGAAACCTGTCCTTGTCAAACTGACCCACAGGTACAAAATTCAACTAGAGGCCTGTTTCCTCTAAGAGAAGTACCTGAAATAGGACGGAATGGGGATGTGGTGACTTTAAGACATAGGATACCATTTACTCCCCAAGAAATAAATGAATTTACACGAAATATCCCCACATATAAACAAGATCCCTTTATAGTAACAAAAAAGATGGGAGACATATTTTTTCAGTATAATCCATCTTACAAGGACGTTGAGAACTTGCTACAAGCTTTTTTAACTGAACGTGAGAAAAATAAAATAATTGCTCATGTCAACAAAACCTGGGGGCAGAATGCAGCTCATTGGCCATCTCAGGATCCCAAATGGGACTATAACAATCCTGAGGATTATCTACAACTATACCATTGTAGAGAGGCCATCCTTAAGGCAATGAAGGAATGTGCAGACAGTACAGATAAGTGGATGGAACTTGAAAAAATTAAGCAAAAGGAGGAAGAAACACCCTCCAGATTCATGGATAGAATAATCGAGTATGGGGACAGATACTTAGATTGGGACCTAACTAAAGAGAGTAGCTTAAGACAAGTTAGAAGGATCTTTGTCAATAACTCTTGCAAAGCAATTAAGAATTATTTTAGAATACAATGCCCAAGATGGTCAGATATGGACCTTGAAGAATTGCAAAAAACAGCTATATATGTTTTAAAGGGAAACAAAGAAAAGGAGGAAGAAAATAATGATGACATGGAGGAAATGAAGAAAAAATGAGATGTATAATAGATAGGATAACTAAATTAGAAAGTGGGCATGATAATGAACCAACGACACTTGCCCCTCTCAAGAAATCTAATTATCAATCCATTACCTGCCACTTCTGTGGGAAGAAGGGCCACAATACGGTACGGTGTAGAGCTTTTCTCAAGATTATAGGAAGGAATACTCAGTTTAATAACAACTACAGAAGTGATAATTATAGAAATAAATATAATTATGACAATGCAAACCACAACTTTAGGAATGATGACTATAGGAATGGATATTGGGAAAATGATAACTCAAATGAAATAACTCCACAACAAAATATAAAAAATGGTGCTCGTCCAAAAAATACTTGAGGTGTGAATGCCCCTCGGGGGTGCCCTTCAGGGGGACGCTTTTCAGGGGTGTGCCCAAGGAACTTCCCAAACACAATGAAGTTGTCTTGGGGGGGGGGGCTGGGGCATAGGAATCAGAGGATACAACCTTTGATTTCCTGGACCCTGATGTCCTACTACCCATTGTCCCTATCCACTGCCCTCCCCATACTAATGAACCCCATGTTACCTTAAAGGTGGGTAACACCTATTATGATTGTCTATTAGACACCGGAGCTTCCTGGTCTGTATTAAAGAGAACACCTGATTTACAATGTTATTCTGTTGGCTCAGAGAATGTAATGGGAGTATCAGGAATAACCCAAAGAGTTAAAAGACTTCCTCCTAGAATGGTGTCTGTAGGACCCCTAGAGGTACAACATTCCTTCCTTTTGATACCCGACTCCCCTTTAAATTTGCTGGGGAGAGACCTTCTATACAAACTCAGAGCCACAATAACCTGCTCCCCAGATGGTTCCTTATCATTGGAAGTACCAGAGGAATCTTTAAATTTACTCCCTGTAATTCTCTCAGAGAGTCAGGAGAAAAAAGAGCATCCCACCTTTGCAATACCTGAAGATATACTGGAGTCTCTTTGGGCCACATCTTTTTCCGATGTAGGCTTACTTAAGTCGGCTGTTCCTGTGCAGATAAAAACTAAATCTAGCCCACCTCCTTCCATTCCTCAGTATCCCCTCTCAAAAGAGGCAATTGAAGGAATTACCCCAGTAATTAACTCATTAATTGCACAGGGAATAATAATCCCTTGTAAATCTGAATACAACACTCCCATCCTGCTCGTTAAAAAACCAAAAAGAGGGCCTGATGGCAAACACCTCTATAGATTTGTGCAGGATTTGAGGGCTGTGAACAATCACGTTATAAAGAGACACTCCATAGTTTCCAATATCAATACTATTATTTCTTCTATTCCTAGCACAGCTACATACTTTACAGTAGTTGACTTGTGCTCAGCCTTCTTTTCCATACCCATACATGAGAACTCGAGACATATCTTTGCTTTCACCTGGCAGGGCCGCAAATACTGCTGGAGTCATTTGCCACAAGGTTTCATAGACAGCCCAAGCTTATTTGAGCAAATTTTGAGCCAAGATACAGATAATATAAAATTTAAAAACAGCAAATTAATCAAGTATGTAGGTGACCTACTCTTGGCCTCAACAGATGCGGAAACATGTCAGGAAGATAGCAAGCACCTTCTTTTGGGATTGCACAAAAGAGGTCATAAGATCTCAAAGGATAAGGTTCAGTGGTGCCTCCCTAAAGTAGACTATTTGGGGTTCATCCTGACTGCAGGTGCCCGCTTGATTTCTCCCAGACGAATTGAGAATATTCAAAATTTAAGTGCTCCTACCACTAAGAAACAGTGGAGAACAATTTTGGGAGCAACAGAGTTTTGTAGACAATGGATTCCTTGCTATGAGGAAATTACTAAACCCCTTATAGCACTAACAAGGGATTCGGTCCCTGAACCCCTCAAATTAGAACCAGAACACCTGTCAGCTCTATCAGATCTAAAAAAGGCTATCCTGTCTGCCCCTACTCTAGGCATCCCAGATTACAACAAGCCATTTACTTTGTATGTACATGAGCAAAGAGGGGTAGCTTCAGGTGTTTTAACTCAGACTTTGGGACCTTCTCAGCGCCCAATTGCCTATTATTCTGTCCAACTGGACCCAGTAGCATCAGAAGCACCACCATGTCTTAGAGGAGTAGCTGCTACAGCCTTACTAGTGACAAAAACTGTTGATTTAGTATTGGGATGCCCACTGATAATTATGTGCCCACATGAGGTAGAAGCATTGTTGCTAAGACACAGAACACAGGCATTTTCTGATCAGCGAATTACAAGGTATGAAATAACCTTGTTAAACAATGAAAACATTACCTTGAAGCGCTGTTCAACTCTTAACCCTGCCACCTTGCTTCCAGATTTACCAACTTCAGGAGAACCATTACATAGTTGTGAAACACTAGTGTCCATGGCAGAAAAACCTCTAGATGATCTCATGGACACTCCCTTAAACAACTCAGATCTGGTCTTATTTACTGATGGTTCTTCTTTTATGAGAGATGGCATACGCTACACTGGAGCTGCCATAGTCTCAGAATTTGCCACTGAGTGGTCAGCTTCGCTGCCCTCTAATATTAGCACTCAAGGGACAGAACTCATAGCTCTGAAACATGCCTGTATAATTGCCAAGGGAAAAAAAGGCAACAATTTATACGGATTCTAGATATGCTTTTGGCATTTGTCACTCAGTCGGGATGCTATGGCTCCAGAGAGGATTTTTAACCTCAGCTGGAAAATCCATAGCTAATGCAGAAGTTATTAATGAAATTCTTTCTGCTCTCAAACTGCCCAAAGCCCTAGCTGTAGTTCATTGCTCTGCCCATACAGGTGGCTCTGACCCTGTTTCTAGAGGAAAGGACCGAGCAGATGCCGCTGCAAAGCTAGCAGCCATAAAAGGACCTGGATTAATTTTTAACATTAACAACCACTGATAATTTAAATTTATCACTTTCCTATAATGAAAAGGAAGTGGAAAAGTGGAAACAAAAATTTAAAGCAAAACAGATTAATGGAGTGTGGGTATCGTCTGAAGGGAAACCCCTGCTCCCTAGAAGTTTCTATCACCAAATTTGCCAATCTGTTCATAAAAATGGTCACTTTGGTACCCAGGGCATCGTGGACTCTGTTAAGAGAGTATGGATAGTCCCCGGTATAACTACCATAGCCTCTAAAGTGTGTTCAGCCTGCTCTACCTGCCAGGCATAGGGGTGTATGGGATGCTCAGGGAGGGGTAATATCTCTGGTATTGTGGGCTTGTTGTGCCCTTCTAGGGCAGCTCTCCAGCCACTGACCCTCACCTGACACCCAGCTCTCACTTGTGGCTCCTAGTAGCTGGTAGCATGCGGCAGCAGCCACACCCCAGGCAACGGCTTCGACAAGCCGGCTAAACCTTGTGAGGGTAGCCATCAGGTCGACGTCGACCCCTGGTGAACTAGGGCTTTGCTCACCCAGCATGTGAAGACTGCTTCGGCGGAACAGGCGGAAGAAACCAACAAGAAGGTTCAACGGCTGAGATGGCGATGCAGCAAGGCACTGTGGAGTGCTTAGGGCGTGATGAAGCACAAAAGACAACACGGCCATCCAATGCAGCTGAGGAAGTCTCCAGGTGTAACGACTTTTTGTGCCAATGGACCCAGGCTTCCAACGCCGAGAGAGTGGGACTGTCTCTGTGCATCGACTTTTCCACTTAAATCTTCACGCACAGGTGTCTTTGTGCACAAAAACGCACAAAGACAATCATCATCCTCGGTTTCAGAGACAACCTGCCAGGCATATAACCAACACGCCTTATGTGGCAAAGCTTTTGGTGGGCGTCCTCTGGCTTACACACCTTTTGAGCACCTACAGATAGATTTCATAACAATGCCAAAGGCCAGACATTATAAATTTTGTCTAGTCATAGTAGATCAACTGACCAGATGGCCGGAAGCATTTCCTGCGACCCGAGCCATGGCGGCTTTTGTTGCTAAGGTGCTTTTAAAAGAAATTATTCCTTGTTTTGGCCTGCCAGCACGTATTGATTCTGATAGAGGAAGTCATTTTACCGATTCTGTCTTAAACCAAATATATTCTTGCTTGGGGATAACTCCCAAATTCCATGTTTCATATCATCCCCAGAGCTCAGGCCAAGTTGAAAGGATGAATAAAGAACTTAAAACTATGATTGGCAAATTATGCACTGAGACCCATTTAAAATGGCTTGAAATTCTCCCTCTGGCCCTATTTTATCTTAGAAGCAGGCCTAGAGGAGACTTACATATTTCACCATTTGAGATGCTTTTTGGACATTTGCCTATACAGGCTAAGCCTTTCTCCCCGGCATATACATCACTATTAGGGGGAGATACTACTATTGCTTCCTATATATAGGAATTACAGCATAAACTGCATGAACTTCATGAATCTGGAGCTGCAGTACAAGCCGGACCACTAGACTTTTCACTTCACGACCTGAACCCAGGAGACAAGGTGTATATTAAAAATTTCCAGTGTACTGGAGCAACTCAGCCTTCATGGGAAGGACCATTCCAAATATTGTTAACTACTCCAATATCTATAAAGGTTGGAGAAAAGGACTCTTGGATTCATTGCTCACAAGTAAAGAGAGCATTTTCTGCTGAGACTGATTGACTGTATCCTATCACATGCCTTGAAGATAATAATCCTTTGACAAGTGGATGCTGTTTTTTCAAAAACACATTGAATTCTTGATTTTTTTCTTCTCTTTTCCTTATTTTTTTATTATTGCTTTTCTTTTGAATATTTGATTTTTTCCCCTTTCCTCATTTCTTGTACAAAAGGTACATACAATTAAATGTTTTCCCTCTCTCTCTGCAGTAATATGTTTAAATATATATACCCAAACAGCTTTAGACTGTGGGAAACTGCCATTTATTGATAAAATGTTATGGGACTATGATTAATGTTTGTGTCTGATTCTAGGAAATGGGATAAAAACAAGGAGCACAGATTTTACCTGAATAGTGCCAAAAGAGCACACAGGAAATACTAATATGGACTCAACTAATATGTGACGCTTGACATACGTTAAATCGTAGGACTTCCTTGTGTCTACACTCTTTATGAAGTACTCATACAAATACAAAAATTTGACTATCATGCTGGCTCCCTATATCCTTGAGAATGAAAAAAGTCAGACCAGGGAATGACTCTTCCCTATCAAAATAAAATTCTAGTTCCTTTCCTTCTTATAATATAACATGACAACTTCCTGTAGTCTTGGCTGCAAATGAGTAAGTGAAATATTACTGCATTCTGTCCTACAGACTTGTCGGATAGAAATTACTTTAAATTGGACCTTTACAAGGGCCCATTATGAAGTTATTCTTGTTTACTCAACATTTTATACATAGATTTTGGTATTTTGATTCTGATTTTGAATTTTTTTCTTCCCTTTCTCCCAAAAGTTTAAATTTCTTCCATATTTTTTCCCTTTATATATTTTTGTTTTTTGTTTGTTTTGTTTTTATTGTTTTTGAATTCTTTTAATAACTGACTCATATACCCCCATAACTCAACAATGCATCCTGAGCTGAAATGGATTTTTTAACACCCACTTCAGGGGGGATTGTATTTTAATAAAATTCCAAGATTTTGAAAAGTTTTTTTGTTTGAGAAACATTTTCAAGGAAGAAGCTTGCTAACTCCTAAATCCAGAGAATGAACTGTTGCAGAAAGATGTCAGAATACCTACATTACATCAAGATCAAGAATGAACCTTGGGGTGTGGTTGCTTGAACTGAAGGTTGATTGAATTTATTTTGAATGTACACTCTTCTGCCAAAGGGGACTGCCCCCTAATTGACTTTTGTCAATGTGCCTAGCAAAACATTGGTTTTGCTGTCTCTCTCTATCTCTCCTATTTTTCCCTTATCTCTAACTATTGTAATTTCATAGCTAGTATGTTTATAAGACCCATCGGAGAGGTTAGCCTTCCTTGGGCCTCAGGGGGGATTGTGAAATTCAAAACTACTCAACCCTGTTCAAACCATTCTTTAGAGAATGGAATTTGGCTATTTCCTGATCAATAACAATAGAGGTACTTGGAATGACAGAATCAGGTCTTGGAAATTACAATCTCCACCCTACTCAAGGTAACAGGATTTAGAAAGGGCTACAGCAAAAGCTCAAGATTTAATTATTTGAGAATATGGCCTTCAACAGATACAAGCAAAGGGGACAGACCTCTGGGTGGTCCTGGGTTAAGCCAGAGCCACCATTGGCACAGGTGAGACACAGGAAGTGAGGTAGAGGACAGCTGAGGAGGGCTTCCTACTTCCTGTGTGGAAGGTGGTTGTTGTTGGAGCCTGGAGCTTGGAGTGGAGGGGCACTCAGACTGTTCTCCATTTTGGTCATGTGAGTGATGGGGACTGATCTCTTTTCTTTGCCTTGGCTATCCAGGGCCTTGGGCCTTTGGCTCAGCTTAAGCAGAGTGAGTATTTAAGCCCTTTTTCCTTCTCTCGCTTCTCTCTCTCTCTCCCTCTCTTTCTCTCTCTCTCTCTCTCTCTCTCTCTCTCTCTCTCTCTCTCTCTCTCTCATACTTTTCTTCCTCCTCTTTGTAATTAAAACACCATAAAAAGGTTGACAGCTGACTTGAGTTTTCATTTAGGAATTACATAGCTGAATTCCTTGGCGACCTTAAATTAATATATATCAGTCTTTTAAAGTGATTTCCATATCACCCCCCCCCAAGTATTGTACTTGTTTTTTTCTGAGTAGGTTATTCTTGGTTATAATACTATCTTCTTTGTCTTCTGGAATATCATATTCCAAGCCTTTGATATAGAAGCTGCTAAATCTTCTCTTATCTTGACTGTGGTTCCACAATATTTACATTATTTCTTTCTGGTTACTTGAACTTTTTTCTCTTCAACCCAGGAGCTCTGGAATTTGGCTATAATATTCTTGCAAATTTTCCTTTGGGGATCTCTTTCAGGAGATAAGTTGATCCCTTCAATTTCTGTTTTACCCTCTGGTTCTAGGAGGTCAGGGCAGTTTTCCTAATAATTTCTTGAAATATTATTACATTGCTCATTTTTTGATCATGGCTTGCAATTTTGTACTTCTTTTCCCATGTGGACAATTTTAGTTTTCAAATTCTTTTCTTTAAAGAATTTTTGTACCTTCTTTTCCATTTGTTTTATTTGACTTTTAAAAAAATTCTTTTCATCAGAGAAATTTGTGCTGAGTCAATCTGAGTGTTCCATTGCTTCCAGTTTTGCTTCTTTTCCAGTAAATGTCAAACCATCTGTTGAAAGAGAGGCAGTGTGTACTTTGATCCTACACTTTTGTATTGCCTGCTAGTCAACAGATAGCCATATGCCCTTTCATCCCATTCCCCTTATCTCTAATCTTATTTCCCTATAAATTGGCAAGAGGAGAGGAGTTGAGAAACTATAGCCTAACCTATTCTTGAAACATGTACCCATAAGGATTATCTTGCACTTATTAAGAAAAATTGTCAATAAAAGCAGCAGTTGAAATTGTGGCCTGGACACTCTCAACTTTTTGTTGCCTTGAAACACCTCTTTTAGTTTTCAAAAAGAGAAACAAATTCCACTGACTACTTACCGCAAACCTTCAGAATAACAAATATCCATCACTTAAGACAAAAAGCAAAAATAAA
The DNA here is from genome assembly GCF_027887165.1 of Monodelphis domestica. Taxonomy (NCBI): domain Eukaryota; kingdom Metazoa; phylum Chordata; class Mammalia; order Didelphimorphia; family Didelphidae; genus Monodelphis; species Monodelphis domestica. Next base: position 232,336,784 of record NC_077232.1, read on the forward strand.
TCTTTAAAACTGGAGTCTATTGAGACTAAGCTGGCTCAAGAAGTAACTTAAGTATATACTCTTCTGAGTATAATTTCATAATTTTCATAATCCAAAGCATCATATAAGTCACTTCTAGAATATAAACTTATAAGTCCTCCTACATTTTGGTGATGTGTATCTGTGATGGAGGAAGAGATCCCAGTTTTTCAGGAAACTAGTTCATTGTTTTAGAACTTCACATTTAGCAACCTCTTTCACAGGTCTGATAAAATTTTAAGCTTTCCCAAGAAGAAGGTCCTAAGGGACCTGGAAAGTTTGTAGATGGAGAAATTTTACAAGGTCTTTTTTCTTTTTAATTAAAAGAAGCTTAATAAGCATCTCTCAACAGACAAATGTAGTAGAACATTCATTAGTTAAAATAATACAGACAAGCAAGACAAGAAACAATGGAGTCACTCAGACTCAGAAAAAATTTAATTAACACTTTATTCCTTCACCCTTTGAACTTCCTACTCTAGCCATCCTGGGCTGCTCTGTGTTCTGCATACCAGGAAATTCCATCTTGTTTCCCATTGCCTTTGCAAAGGTTTACCCACTGCCTGGAATATTCTCTTTCCTTGTCTCAACCTTTTGGAATCCCCATTTTCTGTAGTCATTCAGCTAGAATATATCAAACCATTACAATTTGCAAAGCTCTGGAAATACAAAGAAAAGCTTATAATTTCTGCTTACCAGGAGCCCAAAGACTAACAATAAAGACAATATGCAAACAACTATATACAAACATGATATAGAGTAAATTGAGGTCACCTAATGGTGAGTTAGGAAAAGCTTGAAGAAATGGGACTTTAGATTAGACTTGAAGGATGCCAGGAAAGCCAGAAAGGGAAGAAGAGGATGGAGATAGTTCCAGACACAATTAGACACCCAGTGAAAAAATCAGTGAATTGAAAGACAGGAGTGCTTTGGATAAGGTATGGCCAAGAGGCCATTTGTAGGAATATAAATTAGGTATAGAGTGATTTCAGGAAGTAGCTAAAAGAAGGAAATTTTGATACAAGTCCTGGAGAGGATTCTGGGAAGGAGAAAGGAATTGTGGGAGTTTGAGTTTGATTGTTTGAACTGTCACTACTTCCTTCTTGAATTTCAATTGAGCTGGAAGGAGGTTTTACTCTCTGCCTTGCTTTTTCACCAAGCTGGAAGGAGGTTTTGCTCTGAGAGATTTTCCCTAGATAGTCATAATTTCGTGGAGAAATTATTGGCTTATTGGTTGATAATATACTCTGGAGAGAACCAATTTTCCCTGAGTACAGAAATCATCTGCCAGTAATCCATCTCCAGAAATCCTCTTTGGCCAAGGTAATCCAAAGATTTTCATCTGGGACATTGAGTTACTTAGTGCAGCCAAACCCAGGCTTTCCCTTTCCTTTTTGTTAATCACTAGTGGGCAGATCAGGTTAGAGTCAGATAGCATGTAGGTTGTAGATAGAACAGGGATCTGGAGGCAGGGCCTAGAGAAGAGAAGGAAGACTCTCCTTTTGCAGAAGACATAGAAGTTGGGGTGTAATAAGGGGTTATTTGAATGATAAATGATAACTAAAGATCAGGGCTTCTTCCTTCCTCCCTTTCCACTCCCTTTCTAATTACTTCTTCTGTTAATCTTTCTAAATCAACTCAGGGTGAGTTTTATGATGTCTCAAATAAAATACTCTTTCTCTTCTCTAAGATAAGTAAGGGAATTGTTGCGGGAAAAGGTAAAGATAAGAAATGAAAAGAAAGAGGGTTGGAGGTTTCCCTAAACACTAGAATATTTCCTAGGTTGGAGGATAGTGGAATATAGTTCAGATTGGGAAAATGAACACTATATCACAGCAGAGAAATCAGAGAAAGCTAGACTTTTGTCCTTCTTTCCTATCTCCAAGGCTAAAAGATACCTTCCTTCTGTCTCAAAAGGAAAGCCTCTCAGGCTTCAGTTGGTCAGATCCTTTTTCCAACAGCCTTCCTGGTCAAATTCCAATCAGAATGTTCTCCTTTTGAATGACAGCTCATCAGTTCCAGCTACTCCAGCTCTGCTGCAAATTTCTCACCATTTCCAATTTCTTACTTCCACAACCTCACAAATCACAACATCACAGGTGGAGCTTAGTTTTTAAGAGTGTCAGGGTCTTACCTATCAATTTCCCTTACGCCTTCTATAAAATAAATTGTGTTTTTTACAAGCCAAGGGGTTTGTGCTTTGCTGGCCCTGGGGAGTTCCTAGGTAGATTTTATCATCTCACATCCCACTAGGACAGTTCCCTATTACACAGTGATGCCTTTGGATTAGAAAGTATATGAGAGTGAGGTCTAGAAAGACTGGAAAGGTTGGCTATGGTCAGGTTCAGATTATAAGAGCCAAATAGAGAATTTTATATTTGATTCTGGAGGTAATATGGAACTAATATGAGTTGGACCTGAACTTCAGTTGAACAAAAGATGGATTGGATTACAGGAAAGTTTAAGGCTGAGAGACCAATCAGACTGGAATGAGGTAATAAGGATTTGACTCCTTCCTTTAAGTCACTTTGATGAAGTCTTTCCTTCCCCTCTTCTCCCAACTGTTAATTATCAAATTATCCAGCCCTTATTTTGTTCTCTAATCACTCTCTTAAGTACATGTGATAACTCCTTAGAATGTAAACTCTTGAGGGTAGGGGTTATTTCAGTTAGGTAAATATTAATAATCTTTTCTTTTCTAAGATGGCCAATTACATCACAGAGTGATGTATTGATTTGTGAATAAATTGGATTTAAGTGAGGTCAAGTTGCTGTAAAAGGGAATTCTTTGTTCTCTTTGAGTTTACACTTGTGAAAAGGAATCCTTTATTCCCTTTGTCTATTTTGAGTTGACAACTTTGGTTACTAGTAACTTAAGTACCCCTACTTAATACCTCACTAGACTGAAGACAGGATTAACTCTCCTTTGTCTACTTTTAAATTGAATCAACAAAAGATTGAATACCCTACTTAGTACTAGGTGAAATTTAGAAAATTCATACCCTTAGTTGTGAATCCTATGATAAGAGCTGACACCTTCAAAGGTCTATGATAAGAGTTGACACCTTCAAAGGATGAAAGGTGGATCCCATAGACACTGCTCCCTGGGCAGTGCTAGACAATTTGGAAACTGTAATTGGCCCCTGTGGAGAGGGGAAGAGACAAGAAGTCACCATAAAAGCAAGCCCTGAACTCCTTCAGAGGAGATTGTCTTTGAGAGGATAGTCTGAAGAGATTGTCTTCTGGAGATAGTCTTCTGACTGGGGAGAGTCTTTGAGGGAGCTTTTCTGGAGACTGCAGCTTGGATCATGGGCTTGGAGCTCAGCTTCAACTTAGACTCTGACTCCTGGACTACTCCATTAGGTGGGTAAAATGCTAACTCCTTTTCTGGTTTCCTAAGGGATTAGCTTCCATGTTGGAGGAGGCCTCATGGTTACTCACTATTGGCCTTTCTAGGTGAGTGCTAATTAATCACTGCCTGGATTAAGCAGACCTGGAGTAAATATTTAGGTTGATAGGATAGAAAACCTCTCTAACCTTTTCATATTTCTCTACTTTATTGTTTCCTCCCCATTTTGTAAATACATTTCTGACTCAAAATATAATAATTTCATAAAAATATTGTGCAATCATTAAATTTAACCCTTACATTTCACAAAGTGTTTAGCTTCACTCTATTCCAGAATCATTGAAATACAGTGGCAAGACGAAAGTCAAACTGATTGGTGAATGCCTGGGATACAGCCAATGAACATCTTCTATGTCTGACCAAACTCTAAGCACTTCACAAAGCCTGCTTCTGCTGCCTTCACAGTCATTGGAAAAAAAAAAAACTGTTCTCATTCATCTATTCCGCCTAAGGAAGTTCTTCACATGTTTGGGGTAAACATTTCCCTAACTCACTGACAGATTTGGGGCCTGTTGATTATTCTCAACTTGGTTTAGCTCCTACTCTAAGATAGTTTTACTAGGATGGGGCCACTGTGCATGCTTAGAGCCACAGGTGAAAACTGGGTAATAAGTGGACACCAAAGGTGTTCATTGGTTTAGGTAGACAAACCATTCCAAGTACTTGTTACTGCACCTTCCACCAAGTGAGTGCTTAATAAATGCATTTGAACTTTCTGAAATATGTCTTGCCCTCTGGGAATTTGCATTTAATGGGGTTTTTCTGTCCTTTTGTAGATGCCTTCACTAATTAAATAACTTGGTATTGAAGTTCCTATCAGAAAATAATTGCCAGATATTCATTACTCTGCCTGATCCTTATGTCATAGACAAAAAAAAATACAAAGTAGTCCTCTGATTTGTGTTTGATTCTCTACTTCTAGAGCAGCAGGCTTGTGGAAAAGGAACAGTTAAGAAACCATACAGTTTTTAGATAATTTATAAATGGTCTACAACCTCCATAAGATAAAACACAGTATTGATTCTAAGATTGACACAGTTTGATTCTAAGAAGAAAGGTAAGGGTTTAAAAAAACAAAAACAAATGAAAACAAGGGTTACCATTTTTATGTAACAGATAAGTTAGAATTCTTTTCAATAAAATCTCAGGTGCACACAAGAGAATGGCCATAATCACCACTTCTATTTGAAGTATTAGTATTAAAATGCTACCTATAGCAATAAGAAGAAATATTGAGGAAATAAACAGATTAAGAAAAAAACAAAATTACTACTTTTGCAGATAATATGATTATGTATTTAAAGTTCTCTAAAAATCAATGAAAAATTAATTGAAACAACTTTAGCAAATATGCAGGATATAAAATAAATCTATACAAATCATTAGTGTTTCTATATAATGTCAATAAAGCCCAGCATGAAGTTGGAAAGAATAATACCAATTAAAATGAGTACAGAATATATAAAATACTTGGGACTCTACCAAGATACACACAAAAACTGTATTAATTAAACTATAATCCACTGTTTATGGAAATACAGACCTAAATAATAGGAAAGATATTAATGAGTCTTGGGTAGGATGAATTAATATAATGAAATAACAAAATTACCTGAATTGATTTGTTAATTTCATACTAATAAACTACCAAAGGATTAATTTATGGAACTAGAAAAAAATAATAACGAAGTTCATATGGAGGCAAAATAGAGAATCTCAAAGGAAATAATAAAATGAAATGAGAATATAGATCGAGATCTCAAATTATGTTACAAAGTAGAATCATCAACAACATGGAACTGGATAGGAAACAAAATGGTTTATCAATGGAATAGATCAGGCATCTAATATATAGACTAAATGAAAACAGTAACCTAGTGTTTGATAAACCCATTGTTATTTGGGACAAGAATTTATCATTTGACAAAAACTACTAGGAAAACTGAAAAGCAGTCTGGAAGAGGCTAGGCAAAGCCCAACTTCTCACACCATATACCAAGATAAATTAAAAACGAGTACATATTTTAGACATAAAGAGTGATATCATAAGCAAATGAGGAGACCATGTAAAGAATTATCTATCAGACCTATGGATATAAGAACAACTCTTGAGCACACAAGTGATTCTTTTAGATTTTTGTGTATGTTTGTTTTGTTTTCACTGTCCCCTTTCATGTCCGTAGCTTGCTCTTTATCTCCATAAAAATCCTTTAGAGTTAGGTGGGTTTTTTTTTTGTTATCTGCTCATTTTTCCTACCTTTTTATAGGTAGGCTCTGTTCTGTGGGAGATGAGGGTACCCTCTTAAATTTCAGTCCTCCTTGATGCTATCCTTAGCTTTATTTCTGGGTTTCTCAAGAAACTCTTTTCTTCATTGGATTTTTGTGCCTCTTTTTCCAGTATTACCATTTTTGTTTTTTAAGCTCTTATTTTCTTTTTGCATTACTTTCAGTTCTTTTCCTCATGTTTCTTTAACCTGTCTTATTTGAATTTTTAAAATTCCTTTTTGAGTTCCTCCAGAGCCTGAGCCCAATTCCCAGTTTTCTTTGAAGTTCTGTGTGTAGTTACTTGGATCTTACCATCCCCTGTTGACTCTGTGCCTTGTTCTTTGTCGCCATAGAAATTTTCTATCTTAGATGATTTTTTTGCTGTTTGTTCATTTTCCTTGCCTTTTTTTTTGTCTGTGGACTGGGAGTTCTGAAAACTGCTGATTCTGTCTCCTCTGTGGATGCCTTGTAGAACTCAGCACTCTAAGCTATTTTGTCCTGGGGATGAGGGCTACACAACAGTGCAAGCTTAAAAGAACCAAGTGCTATGAACTCCCAGGCCTCACTGTGGGGCTGGTTCTTGGACTTGGGACTTCAAGGGGGTAGGTCTGGGGTGTGAAGTGCTCTGTTGGCATAGGCAGGGTACTAAAATCCCAAAGTTAGTTTATGCCCAAGCTCATAACCTGGTGCAGTAGTTAGGGGATGGTTAGCCAGCAGTTTTGCTTCTGGTTTCCCTTTAGCCTGTGAAAATCAACTCTCTCTGCCTACCTTTGAAGTTGTGTTCAGCAAGAGTCCTATCATTCCATCTTGCTGCTGGTTTTTGACTCCTTTCATTTTGAGGTACTTTTTAAAGATTGGCTTGGAAGGACTGTCAGAGCAATTTCAGCTTTTGCTGTTATTGAGCTGCCATCTTGGCTCCAACTCCCCACTTGAATCTTTCATATAAACATTGGTTAAAGGAAACACAGGTGGTTAGCCTATAAAAGACTTGGGGCACATAACAGGTATCTTAAGGTATTTGAAAGGAAGGATTTAGACTTATTCTATTTGGCCCAACTGAAGAACAATGGGTGAAGTAGCAAAGAGTTGTAAATAATAAAAGCTGTTCAAAAGTAAAAGAGGCTGCCTACAGGATGGTGGGTCCCTCCTCCAAGGAGAAGACTCTTTAAAAAGAAATGTAACAAAAATATTCATAGCTGCACTCTTTGAGGTGGAAAAAATTGGAAAAAATTTTTTGTCCCTTGATTGGGGAATGGCTGAACAAATTGAGGTATACGTTGGTGATGGAATACTATTGTGCTGTTAAGAATTGATGATCTGGAGGTTTCTCATATAAAGTGGGAGAACCTCAATGAACTGATGTAGAGTAAAATGAGTAGAACCAGAAGAACATTGTAGACAGAAAGTAAAAAAACATTGTGGAAAAATCCAGTATAATGGACTTTGCTACTAGTAGCAATGCAACAAGCCAGGATACTCCTGAAGGACTTACATTAAAAAAAATGCTATTCACAATGAGAAAAAGAACTATGGGAGTAGAAATGTAAAAGCAAAACATATGATGTCATTTATCACATGTATATCTTGTTAAAAGGATAACAGAAAAGGGTCCCTGGGATGATGACCCATGGTTATTTAGAGTGATTTGATATATTAACTAAACCATAGGGAATCCCCTTTTCTGTCTGAGCAGAGAGTCAATGGCCTCCCCTTGCCCTGGCTAGCTCTCTAATGTAGAGCTAGATTGAGTAGCTGCTTGTTGAAGGATAGGAAAAAGGGAGACCTTCTAGGAGATGTTGGTTGGTACTTGTCAAGATGGATTTGACTAGTTGACCTCAGTAGGAAAACACCTTCTCCTTGACAGAGCAGCAATGGCTGCTCTTTGTCCCAATGGAATAGGGTTGAGATAAAGGGGCAAGCAGAAATCCATCCAGGATAGGGACACCAAAGGATTCAAGATCTGGCTTTTGTTCAGGACTTTGCTTAGTGCCTGAACTTCCCTGATTTCGCTTCCTGTCCAGCCACCACTGGAGGGAAAGTACTAATGATCACCTCAAGATTTTGTGAAAACTTGGGGTTACAGACAACTTCCTGCCTAAGGAACCCTTTCACCCTCTAAGCCCCTTTCACCCTATCAAAGATTTATCCGACCATGTTGCATCAACAAAAGGGTGGTTTAATAACAAAGTCCAAAAAGGATAAATCAGGATAGAGGTAAATAGGAGTGCCCTAATCTAAACCACAGAGTGGTAACGAAATCCTTCAGGTTGAGCCCAAAGCTTACAGGCTTAACAGTTATTCTATCTTCTTTCTATCCCTATGCTACTAACTATGCTACAGATGTTTGAGTATAATGTCTTCAGCAATAGTCAACTAGAGAAAGAGAAGTTCTTCATCTTCAGGCTTACCTTATCCTACCTTTCTGGGTAAATACCCCCCAAGGTAAGCTCACAGTTCAATCAGTCCCCTTAAATCTGTTTTTCAATAGGCATGATCCTCTGGTAAACAGGTCAGAGAAAAAGGTTGGGAAAATCCCAGGAATAGATGGATTTCTATCCTGAGAAGTGTGATAAAGGATGGAAAGGTTTGCAATTTGCAAAACTGAAAAAACTGAAAAATGCAAACCTAGTTATGATTGACAGTGGCATGTGACCAAGGGTCACATGGGAGCCTGAGCTGGAGGATCTGAGAAGACTCCATCTTGCCCCAAAGGACTCTGGTCTCCTGAGGAAGTCAGGAGGAAGGTCTGAAGAGGTTTTTCCCTGTGATGAACTGAGGAAGGGTTCCTGTATCGAGCTGCTGGCAGCATTCAGTCTCACTTGGCCATCAGGACATGCTTGGACATCTAACAACAACAGATCCTGGTTCTAACTGGTTTTGGACCCCTGCTGTGGTATTTGGGTATTTTGTTAAGTTCTTTTAGTTTAGTAACCTAGTTTGCATAGTTAGTTAGTTTTTTAAAGAAGAATAAGCATAAGTAAATCCCTAAGCCCTTGTTCCTTTCCCTTCCAAAACAATAAAGTAGATTTTTATGTTTTTTCCTCTTGTGTTTCCCTTATGCAAAATCCTATCCTAACAGAAGGTAGGGAGAACATCTGTTCAGTCCCAGGTCTAGGAACTGATCTCCTCAGAATAACTGTCCTTTCCCAGAAGTCTCTCCTCCTCCCCCTTCCAACTGCCTTAGCTGTCACTCAGGTTTCTCTCTCAACATTCCAAACCATCTCTGTGTCAAATTCTATTACAATCTAGGTACGTGATTTGGACATTAAAAAAATTGCTTGATAGCAAAAATGGATAATATGGAAATAAGTACCCAGTGACAACATTTGTACAACTCAGTGGAATTGCTTGTCAGCTCTGGGAGGAGGGAGGGAAAGAAAATGAATCATGGAAACACGGAAAAATATTTTAAAGTAAACAAATAAAATTAAAAAGAAAAAGAACTAAAAAGAAATGTAATTGAGCCTGAATATTGTAATTCCCTACGTATGTGACACTGGATAAAGCATGTAACTTCTATGGGCCTCATTTTCCTTATTTGTAAAATGGAGAGATTCAACTAGATGATCTAGTTTTACCTAATATTTTGTGAGTTTGGGAGATAATCCTTTCTGTGAGGAAAACACTTTGTAAACTTTAAAGTACTATCAAAAATATGTTATAATTATTACTCTGATATTTAAAGATCCATGATTTTGGTGGTATGGCCATACTCCTGCTGGTTATACATAAACAAACATTCATGGAATGTCTACTATGTGCAGTCAGAAATGATTTGTTAGTAACCATTTGATCTCTTTCCCAAGTGGAGAGATAGAGTTCTGGACAATGCCAAAAATAAAGACTAAGAAGAATTCAGAAAATCATAGGAGGATTTATATGAACTGATGCAGATGATTTATAAAGTCTTTTGGAATAAAAAATTTCACATCATACAAGAAAAAATTAGAAGAGAATAAATGAAGCTTGGATAAGTGGGGGCAGGGGCAGAAAATTCATAACCATACAAGGTAGAAATAGTCATAAAAGGAATCTAGATAGTTATGAATAAATAATTTTAAAGCTTTTGGTAAAAGAATATCAATGAGATTAATATGAGAAAATAAAACTATTAAATAGGGAAATATTTTCATCAACTATAACAGATGAAAATGTGACATATAAAACATTTATAGAATTGACACAAATATCTAAAAAGAGGAGGCACTTCCTAGTAAATGGTCAGAAAACATGGACAATTTTCTAAAAACATCCATATTATCAATGACCTCATTAAAATGTAGAAGAAATTACCAAGAATAAGAGAAATGCATGTTCAAACAACACAAAAGTTTCACCTCACATCTAAATAGGAAAAGATGACAAAAAAGCCACAAAGTAATCAATGTCAAAGGGAAAGCAGGAAAACAGAAATATTAATTCCCTGTTAGTGAAGTCATGATTGGTTGGTCCAATCATTGGAGGCAAAGATTGGAGTTATGTTAAACTATTTAATCAGAAATCACAAAAAGTCCAAAAACAGAAAGGTTTAACTGATAACAAAATATTCATAGAAGCACTTTTTTGTGAAAGCAAAAAACTGGAAACAAAGTGGGTAGCCATCAATTGAGAAATAGCTGAACAATATATGGTATATGAATGTAACCTAATAGTATTGTGAAATAAAAAGACTTAACAAGGATGCAGGAAAACTGAAATAGTAGAGTACACTGAGGTGTGTGGATGAAACCTCAGTCCCCTTTTAGTGCAGTAAAGCCATTGGGCTTACTACATCGGGCCAGAGTGCATCTAAGTCTTCCAAATGGTTGTAAAAACTAACCAGTTTATTGGTTAAACAAATAGATTTAGGATTGAGGATGCCCTAATCATTAATTCTCTCACTTCCCACTTCCCTCTAAATTCATCAGGAGATGGAGTCTTCAAGACCTTGATGCTATCTGACACTTCCCTGCTTCTGGCTAATACCCCCAAAAGCCCTCTATTCTTTCTGACACTATAAATCCTCCCTGGTTGGTTTATAAGGATGTGACCAGTTTCAGGATGAAAAGGATAAACTCTGGATGTTGGAGTTCAACCCAGCTGGATTGGGCCTGAGGTTTACCCTCAACCCTCACACCAACAACTGCATCTGGACCACAATGTTCTTTGTCAGGGTTGAGAGTCTGTAGGATCTTCTTCAGGATGATTTATTCTGGGGAGGAAAGGTACTCCCAAAGAAATAAAAAGGTTTCCCTTCTCTTACTCACAGGATGGTAGAAACAGGATCAGCAGAGATCAGCTCCTTCCCCTCTCAGCTCCAAGGCAGGAAGAGCACCTTTGATCATTGCTCCTTCCAAATCTCTCCTCTCACATTCCAGAATCTCTCTCTAAGGTTCCTAGAGTGCAGTCATGCTAGCCTCTGCAAACCAACCTTTTATACTACACTTAAATTCATTCCTATTTCTGTAATTTCTACCATAACAAAACCAAGGAATTGATGAATTGATACAGAATGATACGAGTACAAACAGAACAACAACATATGCAACAACAGAACAAGAAGATATTTTAATAATGTGAACAAAAAACCCTGAATAATTCTAATAGCCAGCCTTGGTTCTAGAGAACAGATAAAGAAGCAAACTTCTGGCAGAGGCAATGGGCAATGTTGCATACTTTGTGTTACACAGAAAATGTTGTGCTACCTTGAGTAAGTCTCTTAACCTCTCTCTGTTTCAATTTTCTCAGTTGTGGAATAGTGATAATTATCTGGTAATGAATCATAATTGGATCAGGTAATTATGGTTAATACAAAAAAAATTAAGCTTTTTATATGTGTAGTGACAACTAGTGGTAGAAATGAGTTGGCACTGCCATGTATTGGCATTGAATGAGTTGGGCAGTGATGGAAAAAAATATATACACACATCTATTGAGGCATATTTTATATAACATATATTTTTTATATTAGGTGCTAGTTATATGTTATATATTTTAGCAACTAACTGCCTCAGTATTTGAATCATTTCCAACTGATGGATGTCTATGTTTCCAATTTATTTTGTTTGTATTTGTTTTATTAGGGCATTGGAATATGGAGGCCCACAATTAATTCCAAAGTGCAAGAAGTGGTCAGAGCCCAGGATAAAGTCCACGTTGCAGATAGGGCTGCTGATTAAAGACCAGTAATAAATATGCTATGATGTTCTACCTACATTTAATCACGAATAAATATCGCCACCTTTGAAAGCATTTCCTGAATTTCAAAATTTGGCAGTCTAGACTCCTGGTTCAACTCACTGGTCAGGGCTTCTCAACCTCCTTTCCAAACACCTTCCAATTCTGAAGGAGGCTCTGCCCTAAGCCCCCAGCTCCTGATGAGCCCAGTCCACTACTTCATTTCAATAGGGTTCCCATTGTTTTTCCTTTATATATATATATATATAAATATATATATATATATATATATATCCAGTTTGACACTCACCACCCTGTTCCACCTCCTCACCAACTGCCCTGGTCCTTTTGGGCCTCCTGCCCCCATTAGAATGTAAGCCTCATGAGAGCAGGTCCTCTCTTTCTGCTTGAAATAGTAACCCAACACTTGAAACAGTGCCTACACTAGAGTAAGCATTTACTTACCAAATGCTGTATCAGGGTGTACTAAAAGGGGCCAGAATAGGATTTGCTGTTTTCAGGACCAAGCATCTACTCAGTGGATTAGGACACTCTCATTCTAAGTTCCCAGGGAAATGAATGAATGTCATATCAAAGTTTCAAGAGAGAGGATGTAAGAAGATTGCGAAACAGGGTAAGAGATCACCTCACGCTCCAAATTCTCCCACAATCAAAAATAATACCCCAGAGTCAACTCTTAAACAGATATTCTAGTTCTCCATATTTATGAATTTCAATTCAAACAAGTCAAAAATGAGTAAATTTGGTAGAAATTTATTTTTAGAAGTAAAAACATTCAAAGGAACAAATTTTAATTGTAGAAGTGGTCACATAAACCTTACCAAATACCATTACAATTACATGCTGCATTTGAATTATTAAGTTAGAAACATCACTTATGCATTAGTAGAAGAGGGACTAATATCACCTCTTTAAGTTTGGGCTTCTTCCCCTCAAGTAAAATTAAAATCACCAGACTGAAAGATTGTTGATGATTTAAGTGATGCTTGTCTTAAGTGGGAATGAAGAGACCTGGAAGAGTCACAGCTCTGCACTAAAATATCTATACCTTCTTGGGATAGTTATTCAATTCATTTTAGCCTCAGTTTTCTCATCTTTAAAAGGGAGAAGATGGACCAAATAAAGAACAGTGGATAGGACAGGAGGTTCAGGAAGCACAGAGACCTATTCAGACTCTTTACCTGTGTGATCTTAGGTAAGTTAAACACACTGAACCTCAGTTTCCTTCTCTGTAAAAGAAGACAATTGGATGAGGTGGCCTTAACTCTGAGGCCCCTTTCTATTCTAGATATATGGCTCTATTTTAAGGTCTATATTCAGTAAATCCCACCAAAGATTCCAGAGAGGAATGACATCTTGCTCTTCTTTTTTTAACCTTTACCTTCTGTCTTCGAATCAATACCATACATTGTTTCCAAGGCAGAAGAGTGGTAAGGACTAGGAAATGGGGGTTAAGTGACTTGCCCAGGGTCACACAGATGGGAAGTATCTGAGGCCACATTTGAACCTAGGAACTCCCATCTTTAGACCTGGCTCAATCCACTGAGCTACCCAGCTGCCCACTATTATTGTTCTCTTATCATTTTCAATGTCACTGAAAATAACTTTACATGCATAGATACTTTCCAATAAAGAACACAATATTTTGATAGGTCCTTGGCCATGTTTGGAAAACTCTGACCTTGTGTCCATTTGACCTTATTCTTTGTATATGAAAACTGTTCCGACTTGGAAGAATCTGTGGCCAAAACCATACTTTCTAGGGCATCCACTGGCCTGAAGAGCTAGTCTCCGCTTCTTTCTGCATCCTTCCTATGGGGCCTGTGCTGTCTCCACTCTGTGACATCCCTCTACCTCTCCAACTGTTGTGTGCTAAGCTGCTGAGGACCAGGTCATGGGTTGATTTTCAAAACTACTCTGCACAACCAGTGTTGCTTCAGGTTGCATCCCTAGCATCTTTGCAGTTCATATGACTTTAAGAGTCAGTCACTTTTCAGTTTTTCACACAGGTCAGTCCATCTGATTGAGGTGGGGACAAGCATCCCTTTTATGTTGAACAAGCTGTATTTCAGCACCTTGGTTTGGGAATGAATTCTATTTGTCCTTGAAGATTAAATATGGCTCATAGAGAACACCTGAGTTCATCCCATTTTCTACCAAATAGAATTCTGGCTTCTAAATTTAATATTCAAAATGAGGTTTTTATTTGAGAATTAAAAAAAAAACACCCCTAGCCCCATGCCACTTTTCTTTTCAGAAACTGTGATGTTTATGTTAAGAAAATCTTACCTACACACCTCCCTTATTTATTTCCACTGAATTTTGCAAGTAAAACTCTGCCACTGCTAGTCTCTAGCAAAACCATGATTTTGGCAGAAGTCCAGAGTGCATCACACTGGATTATTTGTGTCATTTGATAAAAATTGAAAGCATACTTATAAATTTAATGAAAAAATCTAGATCAGAATGAGATCGTTTGTCTGTGGAAGCGACTCCCAGAACGGAAACTCACTCCACTCATGGTGATCTTAAATTAGTCTCAGACTTGGTCTTCACTGCCTGGGGCAATGAGAGACCAAGCGATTTGCCCCAGTCACATTATGTCAAACAAGGAGGCAAACCAGGCCTCTCTGACTCCAAGGACCTTCCTTTTACCCACTATGAGATGCTGTCTCTCATAGTTTAGTAAAAATATACTTTTAAAATGTGTCAATTTTCCCATAACATTTTCAAAGTCCATGATATCATATCAGTAAGAAGTATTTTGTTTCCTAAATCTCCAATTATTCTTCAAGATTTCGAGTTAGAATAGTTTCTTCTTATAAAAAATGCCATTATCCATTTTTTTCTTTACAAACTCAGTACATTAACACCCAATTAGCTTCCAATTTCAAATCCTCAAATTTGAGGTAGCAATGCATTGGTTCTATTAAATGGAGATATGGTGATTCTCTCCCCAAAGTCCCCCAACCCCATCCACTGCCATACTGAATCAGACTCAAGGAAATGTAGTCTTCAGACCTATCATCCACCAGCTTGGCATACAAATTAAAATGCGTCGAATTTCCTAATGGGAAAAATACAGTTCCTTGGTAAGCATGGACATAATACATGGCACCTGCTTCTTTGCATGGAAGGAAATGTCTAAAGAATAAGATTCAAACTCTGTGGCCACCTTCCGATTGACTCGGGTAAGGATTTGCATAATCTCAAGCTTGTGAGCATGCTGTTTCAGCACAGCACAAAGTGCCTGGATAAACCACGAACCGTCCTTTGAATTTCTCCAGGAATAGTAGCCTAGAAAACAAAACCCACAAACTGTCATAGAATGATGGTTATTCAAACTGATTCGACAGATAATTATATAAAATTATTGAGAAAAATATCCCCCAAAACAAGTATGGATTCCAGGAGAGTTCACTGGCCATGGGAGGTGTTGTAAGAATTAGCTTTTAGCAAAAGCAAGAAGCAGGAGATCCCACAGGGCAAAGACTGGATCAACATTCCTAGAGCACTGAGAAGCTGAGAGGCAGTTGAGACTGACTGTTGGCTCTCTGGGAAGAAGACAGAGAGAGAGTGGAGTTGGTTCTCTCTGAAGGGAAAAGACTTTGAAGCTGCCAGGAAATTGGACCATCTTGAAGGAGTAGTTGAATGAGTGATTACCTCACACTGGTGGACAGTGTGTGTGCTAATCATTATTCCCCTCTTGATCCTGTGTGGACCTGCAGAGCTACTCTTCTTACTGGGACTTCAGCTTGACCCAAGAGAGCTCCAGTTGTGTGAGATTCTTTGGCCCTTGGTTTCTGCTCCTACCAAACCCTCCCAAATCTTATTTAATAATTTAGGAGTTAGTTTAGAATAGTTATAGGAAGTTTTAAGGGTTTTAGTCTCTGTTTGGGGTTAGAAATTAGTTATTTCTTGATCCCCTTTCCCTCCTCCCTTTAGCTAAATAAACCTGTTAATTTTATATATATATTTAGTTTTGAACCCTTATTTAACCACCCCTTCCCCCAATTTCATCTGGCTTATCAGTAGGGCAAACCCACAGAGATTGACTTAGGCTAGAGAAGTTCAGAGAGATCAGTAGGTTGGCAGTTGAACTATCTTGCAACATTCCATTGTCCTTTCTAGCAGTTGCTCTCCAAGGTCCTGGAACTCTGACTCTTGATGGACACAGAAGGGGGTTTAAATTTTAAATAGCCTAAAGGCAAAGAGCACATGTGTTAGGAAGACATTTTTGTTTTATTTTTTTCTTGGTTCTGTTATTTGGTGTTTATTATTGTTAATCACAATGGATACTAATAACACATCCTGTTCTTTGGAACAACTTCCTGTACACATTGAACATCATGTCAGGAGACATGACAAATGCTATTTTGTATTTTTTCTGAAATTGTTTCCTGCATATACCTTATGGGATTTTCACCTTGTTCTCTCATTGCTATTATATTGTTTTGGGTTATGTACTGTTGATATGCTTACATTTAATTGTGTTGTATAAATACAGATTCTTGCTTTTTAGTTTGGTTATAAATTGAGGGCAATTGTTCAATGGATAACAAAAGATTCAGAAATGAAGCAAATGATAATGGTAAAGAAAAATAAACTAGAAGCAATGGAACTATGTAGGAAGGAGAATTATTTTAAATAATGGTATTTTGAATGATTTAAAGGATAATGCTATTGATAAGGAATTTAATGAAGGAAATGTCCAGATTGGAAAGGGAGAATGTAATAAGAATCAGGTTTCTTTGTTCCCTCTTAAGAGATATACCGGTAGTTACACGGGATGAGATATATAAAGTTAAAACACATAAGTTATTTACTCCTAGAGATTTAGAAACTATCAGACATAGAATTCCATGCTTTTCCGATGAACCTAATAAAGTAGTAAAGGAATTTCAGAGGGCGATAGAGATCTTTGACCCTGACTACGCTGATTTTTTTCTTACTGATGAAGGAATTACTAACCAAGAGAGAGAAACCAATTCATAGAAGAGATCAGAAATGATCCATCTTTGAACCCATGGCCACAGGATTTTGAAGGAACAGATATGAATCCATCCCCTGATTATAGAAGGATGAAACAGGCTAGAAGGTCAATCATTGATGTAATGAAAAGGCATTCCAAACATTCAAATGCTTGGTCCAAATTTGAGAGCATAAAGCAGAAACAGAATGAATCACCAACCAATTTTCTAGAAAGAGTAACAGATGCTGCTGAATTAATATTAGGACTTGATGTGTTAGCGGATGACACAATTGCCCACATCAAGAAACTATGTTAAAAATGCCTGTTCTAAGATAAAGTTATTTTTTAAGAATAATTGCCCAGATTGGGAAGAGATGGGTTTGGAAGGGTTAAAGAGAAAAGCAACTTATTTATGCATGGCTAATGATGATAGATATGAAGACAGGGATATAACAATTGAGGATTTGAAAAAGAAATTAAGAGATGCTAAAAGTAAAGCAAGGGATAGTGATATAAAGGAAATAAAAGCAGTAGCAGCACTTAGATCTTATGTAACCAAACAACCAGGACAGGCCAAGAGAAAGGAGATCTGGACCTCCAAGATGTTTCTCATGTAATCACTAGGACATTTTGTGAGGGAATGTAGATTCAGAGGGCGATTTTCTAGGCAATTTAATCAGAATAATAGATATAAAATAGTATAATAATGGATAGAATAACAATAATTATCAGAGAAGAAATAGTAATAATCATCAAAATGCTTATTGTCAGGGAGCTCAGGCACCTGATTTGAACACAATGCAAGAGTAGGTAAAATCAGGAGCAAGACCCAAGTACAGCCAAGTAGTTAGTGGACATAAAGGTGATCAGAGCAAAGAGCGGGCAGCTGGGTAGCTCAGTGGATTGAGAGCCAGGCTTGACCTCAGTCACTTACCAGCTATGTGACCCTGGGCAAGTCATTTAACCCCCATTTCCTAGCCCTTACCACTCTTCTGCCCTGGAACCAATACATAGTATTGATTCCAAGACAGAAGGTAAGGGTTTAAAAAAAATTTTATTTAATTAAAAAAAAAAGAACAAAGGTTCATGTTCATTATGAATGTGTACCCAGAGTTTTCAAGTATTTGAAAAATCAAGGGAAAACGGAGTGGCATTAAATGAAATTGAATGTAATGGAAATAAGGTTAATGAATTTATAAGTAACTAAAACAAAGGATAATGTAAATGTAAAATAATGTAAATTTAAAATGAAATTGGGGGGTTAAATAAAGGTTCAAAACTAAATATATATAAAATTAACAGGTTTATTTAGCTAAAGGAAATAGGGAAAAGGGATCAAAACTAATTTCTAACCACAGAGATTAAAACCCTTAAAACTTCCTATAACTAGTCTAAACTAACTCCTAAATTATTAAATAAGATTTGGGAGGGTTTGGTAGGAGCAGAAACCAAGGGCCAAAGAATCTCACACAACTGGAGCCCTCTTGGGTCAAGCTACACAGGATCAAGAGGGGAATGATGATTAACACACACACTGTCCACCAGTGTGAGGTAATCAATCACTCACTCAACCACTCCTTCAAGATGGTCCAATTTCCTGGCAGCTTCAAAGTCTTTTCCCTTCAGAGAGAACCAATTCCACTCCCTCTGTCTCTTCCCAGAGAGCCAACAGTCAGTCTCAACTGCCTCTCAGCTCCTCAGTGCTCTAGGAATGTTGACCCAGTCTTTGCCCTGTGGGATTTCCTGCTTCTTGTTTTTGCTAAAAGTTAATTCTTATAACAGAGGAGAAAATCCTGTCTATGTCTTGGGATAAATGCTATATACTGCTCTCTATTCCCCTGTAGCATCTCCAATTTGGTAAAGAAATTCAAATAAGCCTGCCTTTGTAGGTGATCTCTCTCAAGGGCATTGTGATGTACTCACCCTCTTCCCAGAGCTTCAGCATAGTGCCTCCTACATGGCAAGCCCTTAATAAGTTTGCTGACTTGACTCACTCAGACTGCCACCTGCTAAATGCCATTTCCAATGGAGATCAAGTGAGCAAGCCAAAGACAGTCCTTAACTGGCCTCACCATCTCCAATTCCAAGAAATGGGTTATTGTATATTAATAGTCCACCAGTGATAAACAGCCAGCTCATTGTAGAGTCCCTGACAAGGTTTCCATACATTCCTTTTCTCACTGAGAGGAAGAAGAGTGGGGCAAATCCAATTGCTAGACTTGAGTCCATGTCCTGCCTCAGAGGGTACCTTAGGTGAGTGAGCAGGGTGCCAAGAGACTTAACTGTAAAGAGCCTCAATTTCCTCATTGGTAAAATGAGGATTAAACAATTAGCTCTGCCTTCCTCAACGGGATGTTAGGAAGAAAATGCTTTGCAAACTTTTAAGGCATATAAGTGTGGCCTGTGAAGAGGAATATTTGATCCAGGGTATTACCAGCCATTTTACAAAGAACAAAGCTGATGCAGAGAGGTTAAATGATTTCAGTATGATGACCCACCTATTATGTAGCAAAGCTAGAATTTTAATCTAGGGCTTCAGATCCTCAATCATTGTGCTTGCTTTACCATATTGATATATTCAGTTTATAGGCCCATTACCATTAAAGCATAATAATAAATAGGATCTACTATAATAAAGTGGAGGATTTCCATGTGAACTGGAACAACCTCCAGGAAATGATGCAGAGCGAGAGGAGCAGAACCAGGAGAACATTGTACACAGAGACAAACACACTGTGGTATCATCGAACGTAATGGACTTCTCCATTAGTGGTGGTGTAATGTCCCTGCACAATCTGCAGGGATCAAGGAGAAAAAAACACTATCCAAAAGCAGAGGACAAACTGAGGGAATAGAAACACCAAGGAAAAGCAACTGCCTAACTACAATGGCTGAGGGGACATGACAGAGGAAAGACTTGGAGCGAACACTCTGATGCAAATACTAACAACATGCCAATGGGTTCAAGTCAAGAACACATATGATACCAGTGGAATCACATGTCGGCCACGGGGGGGGGGGTGGGAGGGAGGAAAAGAAAATGATCTTTGTCTTTAATGAAAAATGCATGGAAATGATCAAATAAAATACTATAAAATTAAAAAAAAAAAAATAAATAGGATCTACTGAGATCAAGGGTCTATAATTATTGGATACAACAAAATTAACTGGATCCCATTGGAATTTTGGTGATGGCTTTTATAATACTATTCTTTAATCAGCTGAGTTATAACTTCCTAAAAATATTAGCATACACACAAAAATCAGGCTCAGTGGTAATAAAAATTGGCAATTTTAATAGCAAGTCTATAAAATTCTTTCTTACCAGGGGCTGTAGAATATGCATATAAGAAGTCTGCTTCAACAGGTATTTTCTGGCATGCTATATCTTCATCTGTACCACTGTCTGTCTCAACACCACAATCCAACTCTGTGCCTCGACATGCCTAATTGAAAGAAAAAAAATATCAAATACCATGTCTACAGCCTAGAGTAAAATTTTAAAATGTTGGAAACCTTTAATATGTGTATACTGGGCTTTAAATTCTAGGTCAGAATGACAGACTTCAATTTTTCTTTTTAGCTTTCTCTGTATAGAATACATATTATCTCAATAGAAGGGACATTAAGATAATATCTGCTTCTGAAAATTCTATGTACTATGACAGGTCCTGTCCTGTAGGGCCAAGCATAGTAGGTCTATGCCTTCAATACTTGATATCAGAATATAGATATAGTTGCACAATCTTTATTTAGATAGCTTTCAAGTATCAGTTTGCATATCTCAAGTTTGTGAGCAAATTGTTTCAGCAAGGCACAAAGTGACTGGATAATCATGAACCATCCTTTGAAACAGAACCCACAAACTGTCCAATTTGAGGGCACACCCAACTCCACAGATGGCATGGATCACTAGTCTGGTCACATTGCTCTGAATGTGTTCCAACCTTTTAAAATCTTTCCAAAACTTGACACCCAGAAATACACACAACATCCCAGATGTGGTTAGACCATTTTATACCCTATACACTGATATGAGTCAACATGGAATAGATACTGAACATTTTTCTATGTGTTGGTCACCTGGTTTTAAAAAATCAGACAATTCAGGATCCCTTCCATTGACAGAGATAGCAGAGATAGAAAGAGGAATCAATAAAGAATATTTGAATTTCATTTTTATTTCCATTACTCTTTGTTTAGTTTTGGTTTTAAAAAATGAACAATGAAGTTCCCAAAAGTTAGGTATCCTTGAGATTGAGAAAAGCTAAAAATGACTTCTGAATAACCAATACTCAAATAATGCTTTACCTGAATAATAAAAAGCTTGGGTTTTCCTGTAAGGCTTCTACACTTATCTCCTCTAAAGAAACACGTTAATCTTTTTAGTTCAACAGATCTGTCTGTGCCAAAGATGACTCCTTCTTCACCATGACTTAGAATCACACAAATAAAACTGCTTCTTTGGCTGTGATCTTCTTTGGAAACTTGGAAAATATTAAAAACAAAAAATGAAAACACCACTTCAGAAGAGTTCTATGGAAACAACAAAGTGAAAGAGGTTTTCACTGGGATCTTAACTGGTCCTCTGGTTCAAAGTTCTTGGTTTCAGAAAGTAAAATGTATTTTAAGTGAGATTTATTTTTTTTTTAACCCAGTACTATATATTAGTTCCAAAGCAGAAGGTGGTAAGGGCTAGGGAATAATGCTAACGTGACTTGCCCAGGGTCATATAGCTAGGAAGTGTCTTGAAGCCAAGTATGAATCTAGACATCCTGTCTTTAGGCCTGGCTCTCAATCCACTGTGCCACCTAGCTACCCTGAAAATGAGAGAAAATCTTACACATTTGATTTCTAATATTACTCTGCCTAAGACTTTTCTTCATTCCATTGTCCTGACAGATCTAGAAAAGTTCTTTGCATTCTTGTCCTAGAATAGCTTCTAAAATTGGGATAATAAAAACTGAGAAAGAAAGACTTAACTTTTCCAGTAAACAAATCTGGTTCTAATCAAGTATGTCCACAGGGAGCATGACCATGTCCTTGACTTGCTTCATTTAACTATCCTAACTTGATTTCTCTATCCAGATCAGCAAGGATATTAGAGTCCTATAATTAACCATTTGATTTCCTCCCATTATCATGAAGGGACTGGAAAACATAGCTCACTTCTTCCTTAAGTATTTGGCAATTAGCAATGTCTCGGGCTATCTAGGGAAGGCCTGAATAATAAACTTTCAAGATCATATTTAAATGATTAAATGATTCAAGACTCTGATCACTAAGAGAAATCATGAACCATTATTGGTTATTGTTAGCCTAATGAATAAATTGATTTTTCTTACCTTGAGTCTTTCAAAATTTTTATTCCTTATACAAGCATTCTACAAAATTAGAATGTCTACATTTTTCAGACCCCCCCCCCATTCAAAATCATCCTACATAATCTTGCAAAATCTCACCTTTTATTCCATTGGGTAATGTATAATCATGAACTTCCCTATCCAACCTATTCTATAAACTATTACTTACCACTGTTTAGTAACTCAGTTATTTCATTACATGTCAGATCATTTTTAATCCTGACTTCATATTTTAAGCTCCTGAATGTATCACTGAGGCTTGCTGCATCAACATCTGTACCAGAACGAAATGACATACCTTAGAAAAGAAAAAGAATGTTCAGTTCCATTTTCAAAACAAAATATTGCTTGGAAAGCAAGATGAAGATGATAATAATAATAAATAAAATAGCAAGCATTTATTAAGCACCTACTATGTGCCAAGTACTATGCTAACTTTAACAACTATTATCTCATTTGATCTTTATAATAACTCTGGGAGATATTACTATTATTATCACCATTTTACAGTTAAGGAAACTGAGGCAGACAGGGGTTAAATGACTTGCTCAATCATACAACTGCTAAGTATCTGAAGTTGAATTTAAGTTCAGGTCATCTTGACTCCAGCCTTAGGGTTCATATCATCTGCTCTGTAGCTGTAAGAGCTGTTGCCCAATTAACAAAAGGTTAAAGGATAAGAACAGACAGTTTTCACAGGAAGAATTCCAACATAGCCAAATGAAAAAAAAAATACAAATTAAAACAACTGTTTTATCTCACACCTTTTGGATTGGCACAGCTTACAAAAATGAGAAATATTGGGAAAGTGTGGGAAAATAGGTACATTAGTTCACACTACTGATGGAGCTGTGACCTATTCTAACCAAAATGGAAACTACTAAAAGTAGGCAAAAAGATACTAAACTTTGTATATTCTTTGACCCAGTAGGTATGGACCTACTCCACTACTAGATCTCTGTTCCAAAGAGATAAAAAAAAAAGAGCAAAGGGTTCATACACACAAAAATGTATCAGCTCTTTTCATGGTGGCAAAAAATTGGAAAGTAAGGGCTGCCTATCAATTAAAGAAAATCTGAACAAATTATGGCATATAACTATTACTGTGCCGTAAGAAATGATGGAAACAGTTTCAGAGAAACATGAGAAGCCTTTTATTAATTGATAAAATGTGAAGTGAACAGAACCATAAGAACAATTATATAACGGCAATACTTTAAAAGACTTAAGAATTGTGATCAATAGAACTACCAACCACAGTTGCAAGGGTCTCATAATTAGATAAA
Source organism: Monodelphis domestica (assembly GCF_027887165.1). Taxonomy (NCBI): domain Eukaryota; kingdom Metazoa; phylum Chordata; class Mammalia; order Didelphimorphia; family Didelphidae; genus Monodelphis; species Monodelphis domestica. Next base: position 232,360,274 of record NC_077232.1, read on the forward strand.
CTAGCCACTTTCTGATAGAAGTATCAGACTCAAGTTGAATATTGAGACATTAATTTTTTTGGACATGGGTGTACAATTAGAATCTGTTACCCTAAAAAAAACTATGATTCCCAGCACCCCACTCTCTTCCTGTCATTCTGTGTTGGACATAGACAGGATATAAATTCGGTGGAGTTCAGTCTCTCACTCTCTTGTCTTCCTGTCATGACTCTGGTGGAGTGGGCTTTTTGAGCAGGTAGAAAAACTTAGTCATGTGGTTCGATTTCGTTAGATAATAAACTTTATAAAATATAATACTTGAAGTATTGGACATTAATTTAAATCTTACATTTATGGCAACCACAGAAATGGGGTTTAGAACCCTTAATTCTCTCTGAGTAGATTAGTTTGAAAAGAAACCACATTTCTCCTGCTGTGGTCTCTCTTCGGAGTTTTTCCTGCTGCTGCCAATCCTGCCTCCCTTCCTAACTGCCTAGATGGTCCCACCTGAGCTACTGCTGCAGCCTGCTGCTGCTGATTGTGTCATCTTTTAGAACACAAAAGCTGGGAGTCCTTGGAGCTGCTCGTTGGAGAACTGGGAAAGTGTAAATCCCTCTTTCCCTTAAATTGCCAACACCTGAGTGCTTGATTTCTGCTTGTCTTGGAACTCTGGGTGTGTTTCTCTTAAGCAATAATTAGTATCCTAAAGGGCTTTTACCTGAGGAGAGGCTTCTACCCTCTTCAACCCCCCCCCCCCCCCCGTCCACATGACAGGGGAAGCAAGTGGCTCCCTGGTGTTTTTACCCCTGGGGGGGGGGGGAGGAAGGTTACTTTTTAAAACTATAGACAGGAAGTGGAATTGCAAACATGGCCCACTCTATGAAAGATCAGTGCATTACCTATCTCAAACAGCTCCCAGTTTTTGGATCTCTTTTCTTCCTACTGTTCCTGGGTGCACTGGTCCTTTTGATTAGCTTGAATAATCCTGAGAATCAGGGGAGAAATTCATCACCCTACACCCCTTTGCCATTCTGGCCTGCCTAGTCTCTACAACACATCCAACATGGGATTCCTCCACACTATACTAAGTGTGGAATTCTCCCTAACTATGGGAGATCCCAGAGGTGCGACCAAAGGAATCTAGCTGGATGATGATGCTGGGGAGGGGAAGGACCTTTTAAAGAGTCCAGAGGTGAAATTTTTAAGCCTTTTCAGACTCCACTGTTTTATGGAAGCCGCTGAATTGGAATTGGAAAAAAGGACTCTTGAATTCAGTGCCTGTATCCTGTCACACATATTGTATTTACTGATTGCTTACTTTAAGTTTTTATTTTAAGTTCTGTTACACTATGTCACTTCTAAGTTACTGTGTTTTGACAATTAGCTATGTGCTGTTACATTGTCTTTATTTGTATCTCCCCATATGACTGAACTGGAGAAAATACCCATTGTAAAAGAGCCTTTCAGTTGTTTGTAACAAGAGATAAAGGTCCATTTAGTAGCTGAAGTGAAGTGCTATAAGCACTATTATAATCCCCACATCCACGTTTATAAAAATGTAATGGATGAGATATATAAAGACATGCCATATAAAGCTGTTACATTCTCTTCAGGGAGGTGGAAAGGTTTTCCTAGAAGGCGTGGCTCCTCTGGATGGCTCTCAAAAACGGAGCATTACCCAGGTAGCCTAGTGGTTTCTAGATGTTTTTTTCTAATTATAACTCTTCAGCTTACTCTATCCCTCCACCAGAATGATCTAGATTCTTGGTAACGTTTTAGACCCAAAAGTTAGTTGCTATACTGCTGTTTAAAAAAAGCTGTTTTCTTAGTGAAAATTAATGTACCCTGAGTTGATCTGTGTGTTTGTCAAAATCTTCCTCAGAGGGAATTTTATAATTGTCATAAAGTTCTAGTTTTATAAAAAATTTTTCTTATTTGAGAGTAATTTTAGAATAAGAAACTTGCTACCTCCCAGAATTCAGGCTTGGAGAAAGCACCATGGAGATGCCTGTAGAAACCTCACACTGCACGGAAATATCTAGAATGAATGTTGGGATGTAGTGAAATTGAACTGGGGGGGGGGGGGGGGTTGAATGCATTTGTTTTGAATATACACTTTTATGCCAAAGGGGACTTCCCCTAATTGGCTTTTTGTCAATGTACCTAGCAATCACTGGTTTTGTTCTCTTTCTCTTTTATCCCCAAATTATTGCAATATTATGTTTACATGATCCACTGGGGAGACTAGTCTCTGAAAGGGTCCCGGGGGGCCTATACAATTAGAATCTGTTACCCTAAAAAAACTGATTCCAAGCACCTCACTCTCTTCCTGTCATTACATGCTGACATAGACAGGATATAAATTCTGTGGAGTTCAGACTCTCACTCTCTTGTCTTTCTGTCTCGACTTTAGTGGAGAGGGTTTTTTAGCAGGTAGAAAAATTTAAGTCACGTGGCTGTTTTGTTAGATAATAAACTTTATAAAATATAATACTTGAAATATTGGACATTAATTTAAATCCTACATGGGTCAATGAAGAGATTTATTTTGCTTGACTAGGCATGTGTTATAAGAGTGTTTTTAATCTTTTTTTTCTGGAGTGTAGGGAAGGAGAAGGTAGAATTTTTGTTAATAAAAAACTAATTTCTGAAAAAAAAATTAAGTCATCAGTTCAAAGGAAGAAACAATTCATAATGCCCTCTTTTCAATACTAAGAAAAAATATAAAGACAACTTTTAGTTGGATCATATAAATCCAAGTTCTCATCATTCTCCTATTCTGTTAAATATGAGAAAAACCCATAACTATTTAGCAGTTAGAACAGTATAGTTCATTTAGTGTAAAACACTCCAAATCACTACTAACTATATTCTGTCTAAGGTTTGGATTATTTCTAAGATAAAGAACTGCTTTCTGTTAAGGACCAGATAATGTAGTTCTTTTGCATTACCCATATCTAGAAACTGGTCCGAGTATTAGGGACAGAGGTGTCCCTAATTCTTTAGTAGAAAGGCTAGTTATTGTTTTAAATTATATACCTTCTTTTTTAAAGTCATTTAGTGATGTACCCTTCAGCTGGCCCATTCACTGTTATTTCTTTAGCAACTAAATATGCTGTTCACAATCACAGACACTATGGGAACAAAAGCATGGGAGTGGAGTCAGAACACTGAGGCCCATTTCTGCCTTTCACTTGCCTGTGTAAACGTGGCCTAGCCAATTGCATAACTTCTCTGGGCCTCAGTTTCCACCTCTGTAAAGTAGGGGAGCTGGATTAGATAGTCAACATAAGGTCGCTTCCAAATCAAAGGATATATGTGACTAGTTAGCCATTTAAAAAATTAAGGTTAAATATTATAGGGATACTATTTGGTGACTAACACAAAAACAGAAATAGAGATGAATCTGTAACCTTGTTCACCTTCAAACTGGTTCTTTAATAGTGCCTCAGCATATAAAAGATCCATTTCTAAAAGAAGGCAACATAGTACAATGGAACAATTCCTGGCCCTTGTGAAGATTAAAATTAACTCTCCTCTGATTATGAAGATTAAAATTGTAACCCCTGCCAAAGTTGAGTGGGAAGATCTACCTATTCTTTTAGATCTAATCATCAAAAGTATAAACATCCCACTTAATCATTAAGTGGGAGGTCTGTGACCAACATGTGCAATAGTGAGTGACGACTCAGAATCGCCTGACTGCCTCCTGAGCAGTCCTAAGCAAGATTTTAGATTATGATTTGTCCATGTAAAAAGTGGAGGAAGACACAGGAAGTGACACAAAAGAAGCATCTTTAAAAGGAGAGGTCACTTCCTATGAGAAACACTTCTTCATTCTTTGGAGTGGAGGCTGAAGAGAAAACCTGTTGACTGAGCCTGAGACCCTGTTCCTGATGAGACTATTGGACTGACCTGTGGTGAGTGAAAGAGATGATTCCTTCCTGGATATTTTCTGAAGAAACTAGCCTCAGGCGAAACTAGCCTCTTGAGAGTTTTCCCCCAGGTCCTCGGCTTTGCCGAGGCCAGCTAAGAACCAACTCTCCCGGCCCGGGTTAGGCTAGGGGCCAGAAGTAAATTACTTAGTGCTTAGGCTAGATATCTTACCCTATCCTCTCTCTGATTTCCTTCTTCATTCTTCTCTATATTTTGTAAATGAATTATAATCTCTTTAGAATGAATTAAATTCCTGGCAACCACTCTTAAATAATCAAGTTCAATCCTTTAAAAAATAACCCCTTTTCTCCCATATACCCTGAAATCAGATGACATAGATTCATATCCTACCTCATATATTATCACTTTTGTGATTTTAAGTATTTCATTGTATGCTCAAGTGCATTTAATACATCTCTGTATTAAATGAGGATATTTAACTAGATGATTTCTGAGCTCCCTTCCAGTCCTGTATCTAAGATCTTTACTAGTAAAGACTGCAAGAAAATCTTAAAGAACCTAAATTCTACACATAAATCTTTTAAAAAGATTATCAGGTTTTTCATGTAACCACTACTTAGAAGTACTTCCCACTTTCATACAGAAGTAGTTGCACATGTTTGAAGTCATTAACTTATCCTACATCAACCAAGACTTAAGATTGGAGAGTGGGAGACACAGACACACACAGACAGCCAGGCAGACAGACAGACAGACAGATAGACACACACACACACACAATATGATACATACCAGTGTTTGGGTGAAAATTCTTATTATTGATTATTATACATAACCCCATTTCTGGATAATCCATTTTATAGCTGTCTGATGACAGTCCAGATTCCACTGACTTGCTACCATGGAAGAGTTTTCTGTTGGGAAATGAAATAACATATTATATAGCTATAAGTCCACAGTTTACTCTTCATACTGGGAAAATTTCCATAATCTACTGAAAACATTTTGTCTGGTTTTAGAAAACTTGTACATGATGCAAAGTTATGATAAATATTAGAATTCAAGCATTTGATTCAGAAAACCCTTTCAAGGCCTCATCCAAAGCAAGGAAAGAAAAACTAAAAGGGGAAAAAAAAACAACACAGATCCAAGAGAAGTAGAGCAGTCTGAGAACACCCAGTGTCCAATATATCTCAATGTATGCCCAAAGCATGCCCATTCTCACAAAGCCCCGCCCTTCATCAGTACATGTTTGCCAGTCATCATCCTTCTGGCTAAATTTCTTGAGAAGTCAGTCTACAATCTGTATCTCTACTTCCTTTCCTCTCACTCTAGTCTAGTCTCATCCTTCAACTGAACTGTCTCAAACCTACTAACAATCTCTTAATAGCTCAATCTAATGACTTTTTAAAAAGCTCCACCTTCCGTCCCTACTCTGCAGTCTTCAGTACGATGGGTTTCCTTCTTCCCCTTGATTTTCATGATAGCACTCTTTCCTGATGCTCCTCTCTCCAAATTCTCCAACCCAATGAAACTGGCCTCATTGCTATTCCTGACACAAAACATTCTTCTCTCTCAACTGCTTTAGTTTTAGACTGTGTCTTCCTCTCTCACCCTGACTGGAAGGACCACCAGCAGATCCCATACAAGTTCTGTCTTGGTGCTAGACTTAGTACAGGTACCTCATTGGCTTCAGCCCCATTTCACCTTAGTTCTTTTGAAATCAAAACATCCATGAGCCTCAGCTTCCCTGTAGTAGAATGCAATAGGGAGTCATTGGGCCCTGCTGGATTACTGTGTTTATTTTCACTGGCTGTCCCTCATACCTAGAAGTCTCTTCCTCTTTACCTTAGACTCCTGGCTTCATTCAAATCTCAGGTAAAATTCTACCTTAGGCAAGAAGGCTTTTCTGATCTCTCTTAAAAGTTAGTGCCTTCCCTCTGTGATAATCTCCCCTTTACTCTATATCCTGTTTGCACATAGCTGTCAGCATGGTGTCTCTCCCATCAGATCTGGTTTGGCAGCAGGGACTGGTTTTTGTCTTTCTATGGATTCCCAGAACTTACAGTGTACCTGGCTCATGGTAAACACTCAAGAAATGCTTGTTGACTTGATTTGCATTAGGATTTGGAGACAATTGTTGATGTCCAAAAAAGTGTTGAGTCCATTCTAGAGGGCAATTTGTTTTTATTTGTTTGTTTTGTTTTTTAAAACCCTTACCTTCCATCTTGGAATCAATACTGTGTATTGGCTACAAGGCAGAAGAGTGGTAAGGGCTAGGCAATGGGGGTCAAGTGACTTGCTCAGGGTCACACAGCTGGGAAGTGTCTGAGGTCAGATTTGAACCTAGGACCTCCCGTCTCTAGGCCTGGCTCTCAATCCAGTGAGCTACCTAGCTGCCCTCTAAAGGGCAATTTGGAACTATGCCCAAAGGGCGCTGAAAGACTGTCTGCTCTTTGATCCAGCCATAGCACTGCTGGGTTTGTACCCCAAAGAGATAATAAAGGAAAAGACCTGTACAAGAATATTCATAGCTATGCTCTTTGTGGTGGCAAAATATTGGAAAATGAGGGGATGCCCTTCTATTGGGGAATGGCTGAACAAATTGTGATATATGTTGATGATGGAATACTATTGAGCTCAAAGGAATAATAAACTGGAGGAATTCCATGTGAACTGGAATGACCTCCAGGAATTGATGCAGAGTGAGAGGAGCAGAACCTGGAGAACATTATACACAGAGACTGATACACTGTGGTAAAAATCAAAATGTAATCAACTTCTCCATTAGTGGCAATGCAGTGATCCTGAACAACTCAGACAGATCTACAAGAAAGAACACTATCCACATTAAGAGGAAAAACTGTGGGAGAAGAAACACTGAAGAAAAGCTGCTTGATTACATGGATCGAGGGGTATATGATTGGGGATGTAGACTTTAAATGAACATCCTAGTGCAAACAACATGGAAATGGGTTCTGATCAAGGACACATGTAAAACCCAGTGGAATTGCCTGTGGACTATGGGAAGGGGTTGGGGGAGGGGAGTGTGAATCTTAAAAACTACTCAGTAGAAAATTTGGTCTAGCTATTCTCTTATTGTAACAATGGAGATACTTGGTCTAACAAGAATCAAAAATGTATTGGGAACTTTTAAAATTACTCCGCCCTACTCAGACAGTGCCTTAGGGGAAGATAAAGTTGTAAACTCCTGATTGAACAATGAAAGTCCCTAACTCATACCTTATAGTAAAGCTAGAACTTTAGCTAGGTCTATTTTTAGATCTAATACAAAAAGGTGTTAAGTACCTGTAAAGGTTAAATTAATCACAAAAAGGTCAAGTAACTCACAAAAAGCAAGCTTAACAAAGAGGTGTGAAGTACCTCAGAAGATATAATCTAACCAGAGAAGGTAAGAACCAAAGAAGGTGAGAACTAAGAAAAAAGCATCTACTGTGATTGGTAGACGTGAAAATTTAGTGGAGGTGACATAAGAGAACATTTCTTTAAATGGAAGGGGTAAAAAGTCAGGAGAGATTGAATTGAATTGAGTTAGATTCTGAACTCAGTTCAGGAGATTCAGTGGAGGACTGGAGCTTTCTTGTAGATGGTCTTGTGGTGAGTGATAAGACTGACTCTCTCTCCCTTGGGCTCAGGAAGGCCACTTTGGCCTAGGCCGTTAACTACTGCTTGACTCAGCCTGGGCTAGAGCAGTTTAAATTAATTCTCTCTCTCTCTCCTTCCCTTAATTCCTTCTCTCTTTATTAATTAAAATCTCCATAAATCCCCAGATGATTTGGGTATTTTTCATATTTGGGAATTTCACATGGCGACCACTTATTTAGATTTTAAGTCAAAACACTAAAATTATCCTTATAGGAGGAAGGGAAAGAATATGATTCTTGTAACAAAGGAATAATGCTCTAAATTGACTAAATAAATTTTAAAAAAAAGTATTGTCATCAAAAAGGGCTAACTTTTGTTTAGTGTCCACTGAGTTAATAGCTGATAAAAGCACAAGGTCACTTAAATACTAGTCATAGATTCAGACCTGGAGGTAACCTTAGAGGCCACTGAGTCCAGCTCCCTTGTTTTACAGAGAAAGAAATAGAGGCCCAGAGAACTAAGTGACTTGCTTAGGTTCATCTAGCTAAGAAGAACCTATTTTTTTTCTAACTAGAAGAAGAATTTAATTTCGTAAGTGATCAGCAGGGCCTTACATAGAAACAACCAGCAGGGCATGGGGAAAATATAGAACTAGACAGTGGGAAGAGACTGAGGCTGGAGATGTCAATCTGAGAATCCTTTTCATGGTGGCATTTATTGAATCCATGGAAGCAGAGGTTTCAAGGAAAGAATGAAGAGATATCTAGGAAGAGCACCAAGAACAGAGCCTAGAAAGCTCGAGGCAGCACAATGACTCTCCCTGTCAATTTAATAGCTGTGATATTGAAATCACTTTAAAAGACTGATTTATATTAATTTAAGGTTGCTAAGGAATTCACTTATGAAATTCCTAAATGAAATACTCAAGTCAGCTGCCAACTTTTTTTTTATGGTGTTTTAATTACAAACAGGAGGAAGAAAGTAGTAGGGGGGAGAGAGAGACAGAGAGACAGAGAGAGAGAGAGAGAGAGAGAGACAGAAAGAGACAGAGAGAGAGACAGAGAGAGAGAGAGAAGGAAAGGGAAGAGAAGGAGAGAGGTTTTAAATACCCACTCTGCTCAGGCTGAGCCAAAGCGGGCTTTAAGGCCCTGGATAGCCAAGGCAAGGAAAGAGATCAGTCCTTATCACTCACATGACCAATCTGGAGAAAAACAGTCCCCGGGCTCCTCCAACTCCAAGCACCAGCCTCGAACTGCCCTCCTCACAGGAAGTCCCGAGAACTCCCGAAGCTGTTCTCTACCTCACTTCCTGCGTCTCACATGTGCCAATGGTGGCTCTAGCTTGACCTAAGAACACCCAGAGTTTCTGTCCTTTTTGCACATGTCTGTTGAAGGCCATATTCTCAAATAATTAAATCTTGAGTTTTGCTGCAGCCCTTCCTAATCTTGTTATGCTGAGTAGGGTGCAGATTGTAGTTTCCAAGACCTGATTCTGTTATTCCAAATATCTCTATTGTTATTGATCAGGAAATAGCTAAATCCCATCTTCTAAAGAATGGTCTGAATAGGGTGGAGCAGTTTTGAAATTCACATAGCTCACATTTGTATTACTTAGGTAGATTTTAAAACTTGCTTTATTATATCTGAAACTAGTTATGACATTTTCAAAAAGAACCAGAATTTTCATGTGAGTACTTACACTCCTGAATTTTTGGTGGATTTTGCATCTACTGTAGTTCCAGTGTCTTCCATGATGCTTCTATTACTGACTAAAATACATAAAAGAGATGGAAAAGTTAATCAAAAGTATACATTATAAAATATCTTTTTAACATACTAATTCTTTAAAGAGCTTACTAACTTTATGTCTTTTTATTTTCCCCAACCACTACAGATCATCTTATGTTTCACAGAACTAAAAAGATTCTACGCAATTAGGGAAACAGTATTTAGCATACATTAATACAAAATTATAGCTTGTTTTTGTTTCAAATGTTTATTTTTTTAGGGGGTGGGAAAAGTCAATAATGTTGATAAATTGAAGGAAACTTTCAAAAACTCTTTTCAGAAACAAGTTGTCAATGGTACATTGTAGAAACTAAGTATATATACATTGTAATCATGTAGAAGTTATTAGAAAATGCCTATGAAGAATAACCTTCATTCTACCGATTTTCCCTCATAGAAGGGAAACTATGAGGGAAGAACTTGAAAAGCACCTCTGTAAGTATACTGTGTTTTAAATAATATTAGCAGTACTTGGAATAAAAAGATCATAACTGTAGAGCACATTGGTAAGACCCTGGAATTCTTAGGAACCCAAACAATAAGAGGAAAGTGTCAACCTGCATCAGTTCAAGGGTCTTCCTCAACAGTTGACATCCTTTTTCAATTAAATCACAGGACCTCCCCCCCAAAAACCCTGGTAATCCTCTTATCTACTTATTAATATTTTTAAGGAACAACTCTTAAGCATCCATCTTCAAATGTCACTCTTTGTTCTTACTGTTTTGATAAAGGTCAGTGGTAAATCAAAGATATTTATAATCTATCCATACTCAAATCTAGATTTTTATTGAAAAGTACACAAATAACCTTTACTTTATCTTGCCATCTTTTCTCTATAATAATAATTATCACCCCAGAGAGAAAAGCACTAGTATGTAACATACTAACCATTATCTCATCTAATACCTAAGGGAATGACTTCATTATCTGCTGCATTGGGTATGCATTTATTTAGGAAGAATGATCTCATCTGGAAAGGCATGAGGGAAAAATCACCTATTTCAAACATTTGCTATTTTTCAAAAAGATTATGTCATGCATAGATAATCACCAAAAATAAGGCAAATAACTAAAGGATTATTTCCACTTTAACACTTCAGAGTCAGTTATGAATGATCAGCTGTTGAAGACATTTCAGTTAGTACTGTATCTTCATTTGAAGCCATACTCAGAATAATTTTTAAAATTAAACTGTTACTAACAAAAGCAGTTTTGAAGATGCCTTATGAGGAAAGGTTGATTTTAACTACTGCTGTGGAAGAATGTAAAATCTTTAAATGATATCAATGTGCTTGAGTACTAACCTATTTATGAGAGAAGACTACTCATATTCCACTTCTTATGCCCTTTAGGCATATTCATTGTACTAGTGCTACACTGAATTACAATAGAGGTAATGTAATAAAAAGTTTAGATGAGATCAGGTTACTCAAGTAGAATGAATATAACAAAGACCACAAAGGGATGGGGGAGGGAGGCTGTTACCAACTGAGGAACAAGAGAATCAGGGAGACTTTTCAAGAATATAGTGTATGACATCATCATCATCATCATCATCAATAATAGCTAGCATTTACATAGCACTTTATGCTTTACAAAATGTACATGTATAGTGCTAAGTAGGTAGGTAGGAACACACAAAGATAATGCTATTAAAGCTATTTTGGTGATTTTAACTTTAATATTTTTTTACATTAAAAAATCATATTACATTATCTGACATATTCTGCCGTTCTTTGGCTAAGAGAATACTTGGTAAATACAGACCTGACAAGTTGTCTGTACTCCAAAGAATTATAAAGCATCATAGGTGGCATTGTATGGCAGCTAGAGTAAGACCCCTCCTTTTATCAGACATTCAAAATATTTTCCAAATTCTCTAAGGATAACCCCCCAAAACAGATTTAAAATCCTTCTGTTCTATGCAAAAACACCAGTACAGGCTGGATAGGACAGAGACGGGGAAGAGGAATGATTGATTTTGGTCCCTGCTCTCAAGTAGTTTATAGTCCAGTAAGCAACAGGAAGTGTTATGGAAGAGAGGGATATAATAAGTATGCATGTAGATATGGGGTACAAAGCACAATTCAACTTTATAGCAGAAAACAAGACAAATAATGAAAAGGCATCTGGTTTCAGGACAACTAGGATCTTCAGAAAAACACCAAAATAACAAGATTAGGTTCTATCACTGGATGACTTCAACCTGAATCATCAATGATCAGGAATATCATTGAAGGATTTTGGAGTTGAGAATTAGGCAGTCAAGGTAGGAAAAGTCCCAAGTCCCACTAATATAGTAAGGAAAAATAGAATTTCAAACCTGGTCCTCTGACTTCACATCCAGCATGTTTTCTACTGGACCATGTAGCCTCTATTAATATTGAAGTTTATGTTCTTTATTGTAAAGAATACTATATATTTACCTGGTATCTTTTATCTAAGATTACTTTGGTTAGCCTAATAAATTCACATCATTAAGGAAAATGTGATGCTATTTCATTGTAAAAACAAAACCAAAACTTTTGTTCCTTCTGTTTTCACTTGTGTCTATCAGTTCAGTTTTAAAAAATGACACTCAGAAAAGTAGGAGAGATTTCAAAGCAGTTCTGGGAAAAATAATTTAGTGCTATGGAAATGTGAATCAGTGGTTAAATGTCCTAAATTAATGGTTATGATTAAATTGGGTTTAGAAGCGAAATTCTTTCAAAAAATAATGTAACCTCTCTTTTTGGATTCCAAAACTGCAAACACACTTGGAAATAATGAAGTTTTTCATTAGTATATGAGTCAATCTGATAAAAATATTTACATTCTATTGGGCTGCATTTCAAGGTATAGTTACAACATGCTCCAAGATTCTGTCTCACTTCCCCAAGCATCCAGCACAAAAGCGGGAAAAAGCAAAACGGAAAGTCAGGTGTGTATAAAATACACAGAAGTAAGGTGAATGATATATTTACTCTGCTTTTGCATAGATAGCACTTTTAAGCAAAGGGCATGGTCAAAATATTAAAATGATTGAATACTTTGGGGGAACAGATGAGTCTAATTTTACCCGAAGGCACCAAATATACCATTTGTAAATTTTGTGGCAATATCCCTTCTTAAGTAAATTCTCTTAAATATCTTCTCTGTACACTAACTATTTCCTCTGAAGTCCTTTTCAGATTAGATGCAATTAGTTAACGTTAATTATTAAGTATAGATAATAGTAAGAGTAAGAGAGTACAGTAAGTAAATAGTAAGAGTTCACGAGTAAGGAGTAAGAGATAATATTGTGGCAGAGTGGGAAAGGGTTGAAATAAAAGAGGAAATAGGTAAGCAATCTTGTGGAGGATATGGCTCAGTTAGATAAGCTATATTAAGACTGAGAAGTTTCAAAATGGTCAGATCTCAGTAAAAGTGTATAGATATGGTCTAAGTATATCAGCGACCTAGAGCTGGAAGGGAACCCTTCTTACAGGTAAGAAAACAGAGATCCATAGAGGTTAAGTCACAGACAGGGTTTAAAATCAAAGTCCTCATATTCCAAAGCCCGTGTGCTCTTTCCAGTGCACCAGTCTTTGGAAAAAGGATGGAGACAGATAGCTACAGATACTCTCTCTCTCTCTCTCTCTCTCTCTCTCTCTCTCTCTCTCTCTCTCTCTCTCTCTCTCTCTCTCACACACACACACACACACACACACACACACACACACACACCCTTCCATATATGAAGGCGGGGGTGTGGGTGTGATTACATATTAACGTTTTTAAGTTTCCTAGCAAGACTAGAAAAGGCTCTAAAACAGTCACGAAAGCTCTCTCCAAACCTAAACCCAAGATGTCCCAAAGGCTCTACAGCTTAAAAAAAAAAAAAGAGCCCTAGTGAATACTCTATTTGTAGATTAAGAGGGTTTGACTCAAAATTCGCGTTAGTCATCAATGCTGTCATGGCTCCAAGCATATTCTAAGGAAACAATAGAAAAAAAAAAATCCAGAGGCTCACATCCTAGGGCCCTGGAGAGTCCTCCTGTTCCCATCTGGACTGAGTCAAGACACCCCTGCCCAGCCGCTGGTAATGGAGCAGGTCGACAGGCATTTGGTAACAGGCTCCCCCATTCGATCGTTATGACAGTGAAGCACTAGAAGCTGTTCAGCCTTTGGCCGAAGTCCAAAGCCTCCCAGAGCATCCATCCTCCTTTGGTCCGCTCGGAATCCCCACCCCGCTAGACCATCCTCAAAACCGCAGACAAAGGAAAGGGCCTCCACGCGCAGCAGCAGCTGCAGCCGCAGCCCCAGCCCCAACACGGTCCCCGGGGTCGCCTCTCCCTTCAGCTCCGTCAGCCAGGGCCGGGTGGAGAAAGGAGGGCGAAAAGCGAGCGGAGAGTGGGAATGGGGGTGGGGGGTGAGCCCCCAGAGCCAGCAAAGCCCGGTCTGCACCAGGCTCAGAAGAGAGAAGAGAAGGGGCGGCGGGGCTTCGGCTCTGGGTCAGACGATTGCGGAGGGGGAGAGGGGATAGGGCCCACTTACCGCACTACAAGCCTGGTCCTACCTCGATCCGCTCAGTAGATACAAACACTGGTGCTACCGCCACCGCTCGGAGTGACGGCCTAGACCCCGCCTCCTACCTCGGAGAGGGGCTAAACCCCGCCCCTATCTTTCGGATCCAGGGCAAGCCTCTCCCACCACTCAATTCTGCTGGTACTCCCAGAGCTCTCGGCGAGAAGCACTTCGCTCCGCCCTACCCCATCCCCTCCAGCTGATCTCTACCATGGACTCGGTCCCATCCCACTTTCCAACCCAGAGAGGGCTCCCTCCATAGTGAATGACAAAACTTCTAAGGCACATCAACTTCCCCAGAGAGATAAGCTCCGCCCCGCGGGAAAGGAAGAGCGCAGCGGCATGGCCACGTTCCCTCCCCTTCGGGCCTCCACGCCCCTCCCCTCGCCTTCACCCAGACGCTTTGGCGCCCATTTTGACTTAGTGGACGCCCAGAAGGTGACTTTCCTTGAAGCGTACTGTTTGCGCTGATAACTAAGGAGGTGGCTGCGACCCCGCCACAATCGACCCCCCCATTTGTCTAGGTAAAGTGAGGATGAACGGCTGCCGGGCCCCGGTTCCCCATAGAAGTAGAGGTGGAAGCGGAGACGGAGACGGAGGAGGGCGCGGTGGCGGAGTGGGGGAGGACAGGGAACGGAAGGCGTCGAGGGCCAGTCCACGCAGCCCGAGGAAGAACGCGTTTGGCTTCTGGGCCTGGCGGGGCAAAGCGGGTCCTTGTTCTCTAGTCCTCAGTTTCCAATCTGGGGAGGGTTGGAATAAGAGACCTTGAAGGCCTCTCCTCCCCAGGCTTGGAATTCTTATCCGGACTGCTGGCTAGTCAGAAAGCTTTTAGTAAACGCCTGCTGAGGCCGGCCCTCTGGGGTGGGGTAGGGTGATTCTGACTGTTCCTTCCAGATGGGGCCAGGTGACCCCACCCCCACCCCTTCTTGACCCTTGAAGGTTTCTGAGCTGGGAGGCTTTAATCAAAGCAAATTGGTTTTCCTGCAGGTACAGAATTTAATTAAAAAAACATTTATTAGAAACTGTCATTAGTGCAACTAGGTGGTGTAATGGTTAGAGCGCCAGGCCTGGAGCCAGGAAGACTTCTATCCCTGAGATCTAATCTGACCTTAGACACTCCCTAGCTTGTGGTCACAAGTCTCCTCAGTTTCCTCATCTGTAACATGTGCTAAAGAAGGAAATGGCAAACCAGGATGGGATTTCTTCCTAGAAAAGCCCAAAAGTTATGAAGAGTCACACAACTGAACAAAATATGGCATTGGGGATACAAAGACAAAAATGCCCCCTCAAGAATCACATTTTCTGTTGGGGAAGGAGGTAGAAGAAGGGATTGAGAGAATAAGACATACTCAGTTAAGGAAATTAATAAATGTGCATTTATTAGACACCTACTATTTACCAGGCATTTTGCTACTTAATGGGAAATATGAAAAAAAAGGCAAAAAAAAAAAAACCCCAGAACTTGCTCTCATGGAGCATACAATATAATGAAGTCATAGAAACAAAAAAACTATGTAAGATAAAAATTGGGGTGGTCTCAGAGGGAGGGCACTCAGATTAAAGAGAATGGGGAAAAGCTTGCAGAAGGTAGGATTTTTGCTTAAAGACCTAAAAGAAGCCAAGTGAAATTAAGAGGTGAGGATGAAGAGGGAGAGAATCCCTGGCATGAGGGATAGCTATTGAAAATTCAAAGAACAATTTTTTTACCAGGAGCCCTTAGCCTAATGGTGAAGACAAAATGTAAACAACTATATACAAACATGATACAGATGGGGCATCTAGGTGGCTCTGGCAAGGCCTAGAAAGGAGAGGTCCTACACCTAAAGTTTAGAGACCCCTAATCAAAGACCCATATTGTATTGACCAGAAATGGAGTCAAGATCCTAAGATTGAGGTAAGAGATTTTCTCATAATTGTACATTTCCAGCAGCTCATAAATCTTATCTGAAAACTGGCTCCATTCTGATTAACCAGTTATTGTTTCCTGTTCCACTGATTGTTTATAGACATTTAGGGAGGAGTACAACACCTGAATTCCTGGAATTGTCCTGGTTCACTCACTCTTTCTCTCCCAACTTGGAAAGTCCCTTTTCTGTCATCTAATTGGAAATCAGATTACTTAATGTTGTTTTGTTGGTCTCATCTGATTGTTTTAAATATACAAAAGTCTGTCTCCCCCTGTATTTGGGGTCCAGCCCTAAATTGAGGAAGTGGCCTGGTCCTGATTTATTAGGCAATTGCCATTAATAAATTGATAGACTCAGAAGACCAAACCATTGTTTTCCTCAGTCATTTCATCTTTTACTCTTTACATGACTTATTTACATGTTTTTGAGATTAAAATACAAGCTGATACTGAAATGTCCTGGTTGGGATTATCTTAGTGATAGGCTTTGTTGGTTATCCAGGAACCAGTCTTGCTAAATGGGTTGGTCATTAGGAAATGGATGTTTTGGTTATGGCAAACTATGAAACTATGAAAGAAAAATAAAAAACAGCTCCTGGGTTAAACCCCTCTCTTTCTGTATGAATAGTGACCATTATAGAAAAGGGGGCAAGGAAGGGCAGCTAGGTGGCTCAGGGGATAGAGTCAGGCCTAGAGTTGGGAGGTCCTGAGTTCAAATGTGACCTTAGATCCTTCCTAGCTATGTGATCTTGGGCAAGTCACTTTATCCCAGTTTAGCATTTGCCTTTCTTCTGCCCTGGGACCATTATTTCATATAGATTCTGAGAATAAGAAAAGGGGGAAAAGGATGCTAAAACATAGTAACTAAAGGGAAAAAAAATAATGGATTGCATAACTACTGGAGGAAATGTTTTAGGGATCAAAAGTTATGGACCCATATATCTAGATAGCCTTTATGAGAGTAAGCAGCTCCTGATGATATTTTAGTGAAAATCTGAGAGAAGATAGGTAGACTTTTGCAAGTAATAGTCTACAGCCAACCACATCTTTGCTATCACATGATTGAATGAAAAGTTTATTGACTAAAAGAGCATTTGGTTTACTAGAACAAAATGCCGTGTTAATTAAAGGCATTCATAGGTTAAGGAAATAGAAGATTTACTTGATAGATGCTATGCAGATAACTATGTTAATTCTTTCATTATTAATAGCAAGTGAGGCATAAAACAGGCAGCAGAAGTATTCCCCATTGTCATGGAGAATGTTGAATACAGAGCCCAAATGGACAACATATAACCTTAAATTGTATATCAAAGGTTATTCTTTCCCTACCAACAATTAAAGAAATTTCTAACATTCTATATTTTTCCAGGTTGTAGGAATGAAAAGTAAATTATGAAGCCAAAATTTAAAAACCATTTTCTTGTTTGTTATCTAGTGTCCTTCCTTCCCATTTTATTCCTACAGCTACTGTTCAATATTAGACAACAAAGCATTAAACTGGAACTTCAAACACTTATTAGGTGAAGATATATTTGTAGGAGTAATGATGCTGCTACTATTATTTATATGACACTTTGTCCTTATTTTTGTTTATTTGTTTCAATCGTGTCTGAGTCTTCATGACCCTATTTGGGGTTTTCTTGGCAAAGATACTGGAGTGGTTTGCCATTTCCTTCTCCAGCTCTTTTGACAGATGAAGAAGCTGAGGCAAAGGATTAAGTGGCTTGGCCAGAGTCACACAGCTAGTAAGTTTCTGAGGCTAGATTTGAATTCAGGAAGAGTCTTCCTGACTTAAGGTCTGGCACTATATCATTTGTGCTCCCTAGCTGTCCATATGATGTTTTAATAGTTTATAAAAATGCTTTTGACAACCTCATTTAATATGCAGTTTAGTGAGTTTATCTAATTTTGGATTTCTTTCTACTGCTGAACTTTATTTCATTGTTTAAGTTTTCCTGGGGCAGCATATTCTTATCTGAATGTAGTATAGGCCAAAGTTGACTTGATATTGGATTCATTTTTCATAAAGAATGGATTTGAAGTGATTGTTCTCTATATCCCAGCCCATGAAATTATTTACCTGGACTCTATGGTGCTTTATAGCTTTAATAATCTATTTTATGAATTTCCTGAAGCTTCTAATAAACCACATTCTTTATCACACCAAAAGACTGTGAGGCAAAGTGGTTATTTGGATGAATGTAACTTCCTGCTTCTGACATAGCTGTTATCAACTTTATACTGAAGCATTATTTTTCTTAAAATTATAAGGTTTTTTGTTGGTTTATAGTTTTTTATTTATACAAGGAAAGAATAAATGGATCTAAGTAAAATAATCTTTATAAATGCATTTTTATAAATTTTATTATAATATATACATAAATATAAATTTTATAAATGCATAAATCCATAAATGGAATTATAATAGCTAAAAGAGCAGCTAGGTAGAGACCTGAATTCAACTGTGGCCTCAGTCTAAGTGACTTAATAGCTGTGACCCTGGACAAGTCACTAAACTTATTTGCCCAGTTCCTCATTTGTTAAATGAAGATAATAGCATGTATCTGGCTTTGTTGTGAGAATCAAATGTGGTAATAGTTGTAAAGTTTTTTTAGTACAGTCCCTGGCACATATCAAGAGCTAAAGCTATTATTATTGTTGTTGTTAAGCCAAACCTGATTTTAAAAGATTATTACAAAAATGAATAATATGGAAATAGGTATTGAGTGATAATACATGTATGACCCAGTGGAATTGCTTGTCAGCTTGGGGAGGGAGAAGGGAAAAAGGGGAGGGAAAGAACATGAATCACGTAATTATGGAAAAATATTTAAATTTTTAAAAAGTGATACCTAATAGTCCATTTGTTTTCTCCAACAATTCAAAACTAAAATTTTGTAGCACTTTCTCCCACTCTTTGTTCTTCTTGATGAAGAATCATAGGATTTATAGATAAAGAGCCAGACCCAGAAATTTGAACTGACTTTACTTGAGGTCAAGCAATTTAAAATGTCTACTGAAAGAAAGAATTATAGACAACTAACTTTGTATTCATTTTCCTCTTATTGCAACAGAAATTGTGTCAGTTGGAGACTTCCAGAATTGGTTGGAGAATTCCAGAATTCATAGTATATTAAAATTTGTATTTTCTCTGGTTTCTGAACCAATGAAAAGAAAATGGGAAGAAAAATTGAAGAAGATTGAAGAACGAGCATCCCAGTATGAAAGGAGACCCCTGGGCTCAGTCTATAAACCACGGCTATCTAAGCCAGGGGACCAGCCATCTATATGGAAGTTGTTTCACCGTCAAGCTCAAGCTTTTAACTTTGTCAGAACCTGTAAAGAGGTAAGATGGCCTCTTTCTCATTCTTCTCTTTTAAAAATGTTTTACAACTAGAGAGTTTGTATCTTTTTTAATGAGCCTTTTGCCATCATCCAAGTTATATCAGGAATATCTGGTCACGATATCAACATCACCTGACTTGAGAATAGCCTCCAGGGAGTTCTAGCAACTTACTTTGCATTAACCACATGAAAACAACTATAATAGTTGATATAGTTGATATCCATTCTGGTATAGAACTACTATAGATGAAGTTTGCTTATCTCAAATAAGATCAAGTGAAGTAATATAAAGTGGCTGACACATAGTAGGTACTGCATAAATGTTTATTTCCTTCCTTTCCCCTCCCTCTACTTCAGAAAGTCAAGGGTTCTTTTCCTAGCCATGGGATCAAAGTCATCCATTAGCTCAGCATTTATGTATGAAGCTCCTTGGATGTCCTATTGAAAATGAGGTAGAGGCTAAGGTCAGTAGTTTTATTGTGACAGTTAATGAATAAACCCATCTGGGAAATATAAAAAAGATCCACTCTTCTTGGATAGGGAAGTCCTAATGTTTTCCCCTTAAGCTTCCTGGATTGGCAATCTTTTGTAAATTCTTTGTTCAGATTGAAGCTGCTTGAGTTTTGTGGAAGGAATGGAAAGAGATTCTGTTCATCTGGGTTCTCTGGGTATGTCCATGCTCTTTAGGAACAAGAGAGTATAAGAGTAATTAATTGAAGACTTACCCAACATAGCCATAAACTCCATCCCCCATTGCCTCCTACTGGCTTGTTTTATTTAGGCTCTGTTTTGGCCCGAGTGGAGGCTTCATGGGCCTGCTAAGCTTGTTGCTTCTTTTGGTTCCCAGTTCTCTGAAGAATGTGTCTTGCTTTGGTATGTCTTTGTAGGGAACTTGCCATTGAATCACTGTCAGTTTTCTTCTCTGGTCCCATGTTTTCCTGTGAAAGATAGATATATTGAAGAGGAATGCTGTTGAGGATGATAAAGTTTACTAAAATACTACCCCTATGATAGCCCTATGATATATTCAGTCAAAATGAATTTACCTAATTTTTTTTTTTGAAAAATTGAGACAGAAAAGTTTTAACTTGCTTGTGGACACATTGGATGATGCTAATAAAATGGCAGAGCCCAGGGCTTAAATCCAAGTCCATGTGTTCCTTTTGATAATCTTGTTCTTTAATCAGTAATCATTCATTAAACTCTCAAGGACCTAAGTCAACATTTCAAGTCACCTATCATTGAAGAAGCAGTTACTGATACTGTGCTCAGTCCTGGAATAAATACAAAGAAGGAAAGAATCCCTGCTCTTATTTTGTAATATTTTGCTATGCCCTACACAGTGAATTTGTAAAAGAAACCAGCACTATTTGACTTTTTCAAAATGGTTTTGTATCAAGAGTTTACTTAAGGATAGCTTAGGTGGCTCGATGGATAGAGAGCCAGGCCTACAGCTGAGAGGTCCTGGGTTCAAATGTGACCTCAGACACTTTTAGATGTGTGACCCAGGTCAAGTCACTTTATCCCTATTGCCTAAGCCCTTACCACTCTTCTGCCTTGGAACCAATACATGGTATTGATTCTAAGGCAAAAAGTAAGGATTAAAAAAAAAGTTTAAGAGAACCTAAAAGGAAGTTTCAGATAATAAAAATAAGATAGTAGTGGTGACAGAGGTATATTTTATTTTTTTAATAATATAAAAGTTAAATTCATAAATAACATTTAATGTAGCATTTTAGAGACAAGTTACTACTAGCTCCTTTTTAAATACTCTACATTGTTTAATATTTTCTTTTAACGATCTTCATTATATACATTTTGGATGAGAACTTCACACTTTTCTTTGATGCCAGCTGAAAACAAAATCTATACCTTTTAGACACCCTAGAAACTATTCTTTTCAACTTATATCTACCAAGCTTCCTGAGACTTCACCGATGTTTAGAGTTTTTTCCTTCATAGTTGAAGACTTGTACTTTCAATTTTGTTGAACTGTTTTGTTTTTATAATGTAAACATTAAAATTTTCTCTTGTGAGACGTGTCTTATAACAAGACAAAATAGTTATGTAGAATAATAACAGTGACTTTATCTGAAAATGCATTTTATATCTGTAGCATCCCTCCAAGATCTATTTTTTAAAAAATTAACAGAAATTAATTTTCTCTTCCTCCTGAATCTACCACCATGTTTCAAAAAAAGAAAAAGAAGCAAATTTCTTTTAGTGACTGTGAAGAAGAATGGATGTGTCTTGGGCAGCAAGGTGGTTCAGAGAAAATTAAAATCCTGGTAAAAGTCAATTCACTTGAACTACTATCAAAATAAATCAAGAGAAACTGCTGGGGAAATAGAATTTCCCTAATCAACAATCTTCCCTTCATGATTCCAGCAACTCTGCTTCCCCTCTTTGAGGAGAGAGTACCACAGCTGTTCAAAGCCTGTTGGTCAGCTGTTTTTATCATAACTTTCCTGAAAATAGTTTCATAGGTTAATTTTTTTTAAAGTCTTCTGATTTGTAAACAATGAATAAGCAGAATTATAGCCTATCAGGAAGTCAGACTAGGCTATTTAACATTGATACAGGCACTCCTGAAGATGAAGTTTTTCTTGGTTTTCATGATATGAAAATGATAATTTCCTTGTCTATAGAGAAAAGTTACTCATGATTGGTAATGAATGAATTTTGAACTGAGATAGCAAATAAGTGCAGTTTAGTTTTCAGGAGATTAACATATTTGAACAGGAATTATTTGAGCATTTGGAATGTTTTTTTTTGTCTTTGTAAAGGATGTCCATGTATTTGCTCTGGAACATAAAGTGGGAGATGGGCAACGTATTTACCTCGTAACCACTTATTCTCAGCTTTGGTTTTACTATCAGTCCTGGTAAGTATCCTGTGGAAGTATTACTCATGCACCCAGATGGGTATATTTCTTTTCCATTTCTTACTTTGTAAAATTAATATAATCAAAATTAGATTTAATAATGGTGCTTTTCATAATAAATTACATTGTAAAACTTAATTCTGAAGCAAGAAAGATTCATTGCTATGGTCCTTGGTTAAAAAAAAAAAGTTGTGATTATCTCATAACTGGCAGATCTTTGATTTGATGAGAAAACAAACACTTGTATGGAAGGAAAAGAAATCAGCATGTAAACAAATTTATACCACTGAACTAATACATTCTGGAATTGGGAGAGCTTGAATACAATACATCGTAAGGGTTAAAATGAATGGTTTGACTAAAATGTGAGAGAATGTGGTCGCCAAGATTGTAACTCAAGTCAAAAATGACTTTTCAGCAGCTTTATTTACAATATGAAGGAAAAGAGTAAGGTAGAGAAATATGAAAGAGGGCAGAGTGAGAAGTCTGGCTTATCATCTTAAATATTTGCTCCAGCCCCTGGCTCTACTCCAGCAGGGCCCCAGAAACTCCAGCCAGAGGACCCAGAGGTAAATTAAGCAAGGGGTTCACCCATGTTGCCTCCTCTGATAGGGAGACATATCTGGTGTTAATCTTTCCAGAAGTCAGGAAAGGAAGGTCAGTTTTTTCCACTCACCAATCCAAAGTTGAAGGGGAGAAAATTCCAGAGCAGTCTTACCAAATGTTAGAGTCCCAGATCCACACTGAAGAAGATGATCTTCCACCAGCCTCCACAGGCTTGAAAGAGCTTGAAGACTGACTTACAGGAAGTTGCAGCCACTTTTAAAGATAGACCTTTCTTTTCATCACTTCCTGTGCCTTCCTCCACTTTACAGGGACCAATTTCAGTCTATCACTTTGCTTAGGACTGCCCAGGGGGCAGTCAGTTGTTTCTGAGTTATCATCCACTTTAGCATGTGGGTTGTGGACCTCCCCCCCTTATGCGTTAAGTAGGATGTATATGCTTCTGGTGCTTAAATTTAAAAGTAGGCGAGGGGAAAGTTAACCCCATCTTCACACCATACATGTATATTTTTAATGGTTAATTTCATACTCATATAATAATTGCATTTATAGAATGCTTTAAAAGTACATTAAGAACATGATGTATTATTCTCACAGTAACTCTACACAGTAGACAAGGCAAATATTCCTTCAGTATTCCCCCAAAACATGATTTTTATTAAAAGTGTAAGTACTCCTTCCACTGACCCAAGTGGCAGTTCCTCTATGCTATGGCCAAAAAAATTAAGCACCTAGTATCTCAACTACTGATGATAAGGTTCTTGGAATGTCTCCTTTTAGCCTTGAAGAACTGAGTAAATCTGGTCTCTATCTGAACCTGTGTCTGAGAGCTCCTGTCCAAGTTGGTAGGATCTGTCTGGGCAAATCCACTTTCCCACCCTGGGTGTCAGGATCACCATGACACTGTGAGAAAGTGAAGTATCAGAGTAGTTCTTGGGTAGAAGAAGGAAAATGTTGTTATCTCCATTTTACACATTAGGAAACAGGCACTCAAAGTGCTTAGGACTTGCCCAAACAGAAAAGGTCTATATTGAACCCTCTAGGCCTGTGCCTTTTTACATTACATTATCATCTACATCGTTTAGTATTTAGGCAAAACATAATCTAGCAACACATCTGCCTTTTTAAAGCATAGCACAAAAGTAACTATGATCTGAGACATATTTAAATTTTTTAACATAGGAAAAATCTCATGCACTGCTATGAAGTTATTCCTGAAAATGCTGTTTGCAAGCTTTATT
Source organism: Monodelphis domestica (assembly GCF_027887165.1). Taxonomy (NCBI): domain Eukaryota; kingdom Metazoa; phylum Chordata; class Mammalia; order Didelphimorphia; family Didelphidae; genus Monodelphis; species Monodelphis domestica. The sequence continues at coordinate 232,384,031 of NC_077232.1, forward strand.
TTGATTTGGAGTTTAACAGACCTACCAATCCAGGAGCAGATGGGAAAAAGATGGTTGCACTACTAATTGAGGTAAAAACCTAGCTATAGACCTGAATTATTATTGTTATTATTTTAACAAACAACAAAATGAACCCACTACAATCTGGCTGCTTAAACTGAAACTGCTCTTGGAAGTTACTTTGTTGTTGTTGATTCATTTTTCAGTTGCATACTCCCTCCTCACTTCATTTCTGACTCTTGAAATCCCTGGTTTCCTCTAGATGCAGATCAGGTACCATCTTCTGTTTGAGTCTTCCCCAATCTGATCACTTCCCCTATGGGGATCTGATCACCATCTGATCACCATCCCCAGTGGGGATCAGTCTTCCCCACTGCCAAAGAAAAATTCCAAAACCCACATGATCAGAAATGGAAAAAATGAAGTATAATCTAAAGTAGGACTGTATTTTTTTTCATGTGTTACTTAATGAAGATATTGTCACTGTAAACAATATTACTTTATTTAACATTACTAACCTTCATCCCTCCTTTTTTTTTTTAAATAAGAAAAAAGTTGTTGGTTATTTTGTATTAGTCAAATTTACAGTTCTGAAGATATGTTCTTTTTTTAGGCCTAGACTCTAAAAAAGATCAAAAGAAATAGGGGATAGTCCAAATAATTATAAAAATATTTGTAGGAGCTTTCTTTTGTGGTGGGAAAAAAAAAACTGGAAGCCAACTGGATAATCATCAGATGAGAAATAGGTGAATAATTCATAGTCTATAAATGTGAGAAGTACTATTATGCTGGAAGAAATAGATAATTCCAAAGAAATACAGAAACATTTGTATGAACTGAAGCTAAGTGAAGGTAGCAGAGCCAGGAGAACAATTTATAAGATAATAAACATACTGCAAATGTTTGAAAGTTGTAAGAAATAGAGTGGTGGGAGGGGGGATCATGAATCATGTAACAATGGAAAAATATTCTAAATAAAAAAAGGAAAAAAAAAGTTGTTAAGAAATCAGTACAATGACCATCTGTGGTTTTAGATCAATGATGAAATATATTGCCTTTCTCCTAACAGAGGTGACAGATTTAAGGTACAAAGTGAGTCTCACACACACACACACACACACACATTTTTATTTATTTATATGTGTATAGCAGTTGAGGGGATTTGTTTTGCTAGACCGCATATTTGTTATAAGAAATTTGTCCTGCATACTGTAGTCTGAATTCTTCATCTGCTTTGTTTTTCCTATATGGATTTTGAGACTTTATCTTATATCTCTGAGAAGGGACTGTTGAGTATCCTGAGGCTTAGCAACATAATGTCGCCCATAAACATAAATAGGCTTTGAACCTTGAATTTGTAGAGAAGCCCTGCTCCCTTTGGTTTTGTGCAGGACATGCCCCCTGACAGTGACAAGTATGCCTCTTTGGCATGTATGTCTCCATCTTTATTTTCTTTCTTTTTTTTTACATTTCTTTTTTATTTTATTTTTATTTAGTCATTTCCAAACATTATTCATTGGAAACAAAGATCATTTTCTTTTCTTCCCTCCCCACCCCACCTCTCCCACAGCTGACACGCAATTCCACTGGGTATCACATGTGTTCTTGATTCAAACCCATTTCCATGTTGTTGGTATTTGCATTAGAGTGTTCATTTAGAGTCTCTCCTCTGTCATATCCCCTCAACCCCTGTGGTCAAGCAGTTGCTTTTCATCGATGTTTTTACTCCCACAGTTTATCCTCTACTTGTGGATAGTGTTTTTCTCCTAGATCCCTGCAGATTGTTCAGGGACATTGCATTGCCACTAATGGAGAAGTCCATCACCTTCAATTGTACCACAATGTATCAGTCTCTGTGTACAATGTTTTCCTGGTTCTGCTCCTTTCGCTCTGCATCACTTCCTGGAGGTTGTTCCAGTCTCCATGGAATTCCTCCACTTTATTATTCCTTTTAGCACAATAGTATTCCATCACCAACATATACCACAATTTGTTCAGCCATTCCCCAATTGAAGGACATCCCCTCATTTTCCAATTTTTGGCCACCACAAAGAGCGCAGCTATGAATATTCTTGTACAAGTCTTTTTCCTTATTATCTCTTTGGGGTCCATCTTTATTTTCTACTATATTGATAATTCAGAAAATTGTTGAGAACTATGTCTGAATCAGTCAATGAGTGTTTTACTATGTTACCATTTTACAGGAGTCTTGTTGAACAAGAGCCTTTAAGGTTATATTTTGTTCTACTGAATCCCACTCTGGGGGTAATAAGACAGTAAATACAGTAGGTTCTTGTAAACACCTTTGTCACTTTTATAAGTAACAATTAAACTCTTAAGAGACAGTATTACTTAATTTTTAAGTTAGTTTATAATTTGATTCTGATAAAAACCAGTCACTAGGTAGATTTTGCACTCATATTCTTGAATTTTTTTTCAAGAAAAATGAAAACATTCAGATTACTTATATTTTTGCATTTTCTAGCATGTTTGTACAGCCCTTCAAGAGTTATTTAATGTTCATTGTTCAGTAGAAGATGTTCTCAATTTGGATTCTAGCACTGATGAGAAATTTAGCCGCCATTTGATATTTCAGCTCTCTGATGTTGCATTTAAAAATAATATCCATGTTGGTAAGTACATTGTTTATTTCTCAATTTTGGTAAACTTAGCTTTTTAAAACTATGGAATTGTGTTCAATATTGATTTTTTCCCCCCTTAAAAGTGAGTGTTAAGCTATTTTAATACTATGAAAAGAGAGCTGCATTTGGAATCAGAGGACTTGGGTTCAAATTCTGGCTCCATCATTTCCTACCTGTGTTGGGCAAATTTCTCTGGACCTCAGTTTCCTTAGCTATAAAATGAGGGAGTTGGATCAAGATGATTGTAAAGCTCCTTTCCAGTTCTAAAGCTCTAACCTTTCCCAAATACCTGAATATGTATATTAGCAGAATGAGTTACAAATATTCTGACATACTAATTTTGCTACTATTTATAAGTTAAAGCTATATAACCTTACCTTCTGTCTTAGAATCTGTATTGTGTATTGGTTCCAAGCCAGAAGAGCAGGAAGGGGTAGGCAATAGGGTTTAAGTGACTTGGCCAGGGTCACACAGCAAGGAAGTATCTGAGGCCAGATTCGATTCTAAAACCTCCTATCTCCAGACCTGATTCTATCCACTGAGATATCTAGTTGCCCCCTGTCTGACCTATTTTTCAATGTGGATAGTCAAGTCAGCTAGTATTTATCAAGTTCCCGACTGTGTGCCGGACTCCCTCCTAAACACTGAGGATAGATACAGAGGAAGGCAAAAACCAGTCTGCTTTTTAAGAAGCTCACAGACTAGTGAACTTTTGTAGAGATAATACTTTGGATGTTCAGTTTTCTCAAAATAAACAAGGGTTGAGTCTTGACCAAAATTCCTAATCTAATAGACAAATTTACTTTCTAATGTTTTTAAACTCTTTTGGTCTTGGAATCAATTCTAAGACTGAATAGTGGCAAGGGCTAGACCACTAGGGTTAACTGACTTGCTAAGGGTCACACAATAATTTACTTCTAAAAATAATTTAAAATCTTATATCCAATGATAAAGCAAAATTAATTACTTACCAATAATTATACTATAATAAAAATAATTACTTAGTAATGTTATAAATACATTTCTCTCAAGAAATAGGAAGGATTCATCTATGCTCATCTGGGCCAGTCTAGACACTGATTAGTTCATTCAGTTGATTCATCAGTAAATCAGTCATTTCTCTAATTTTTTAGCAGGAGAGACAAAGGAACAAAGATGAGTTTAACATATGCCAAACCTGGATTAATAAAAATGTTAGTGATGGCAAAGCTGTGATAGCTAAAGCTAGCAGTAGGAGTTAGGCATTGCCTGGGTCCAGTCCTTGAGAGATCAGCTGATAGGCTCTTTTATTGAGCGGAAGCAAATTGCTTGGGTGTCAGCCTTAAATTCAAAGTTATTGAGCAAACCCATTGTTAGGTTATTTGATTGCTTAACTTAGTAAGAGAAGATGTTGTGTTGACTTACTCTGAAGGTGTAGAAACTTGCTTAGGTACATATGGTTAACACTTGGAAGTCTAAAATTGAATAAAACAATTACTCCAATTAATCTAATCTTATTTTTTTCTATAAGGTAACTTTGTTAGAAAAATTTTGCAACCTGTGATTGCATTAGATGACAGTAAAATTAATGACAAGATATCAGGAGTACCAAGACACACAGTTTCCTCTTCTTCAAAAACAATGGTGAAACCAGAAATATCTTTTGCAAACAAATCTGAAGATAAAAATACTGCAAAAAGACAACCTTTAAATAAGGTAGAAGAGTCAGAAACATCTGAGCAAAATGGGCCCAATCTTTCCTTTTTAATTGTGAAGAATAAAGGAGGGGAGGATCACCTTTTTGTAGATGTGGGTATGTAAATTTGGTGAACTCATATGTAGTTTGGGAGCTGTTGGAATTATTATTTTATACAGGTAGCTTTGGACTAGGCTCAAAGGAAATTGGGGGAAATGGATTGGGGTGGGTGAAGGGTAGGGGCTACACAGATCCAGGGGTGCCAGTGCCACTAACTAATGTCATATAGGGGATGTATCCAGTTCCTGAAAGGCCTGATCCCAAAAGAAGAAAAAGGAAGGGAATAAACACTGATTTAGCACCTACTATGTGCCAGGCACTGGAGCAAAGTGCTTTCTACAAACCTTATCTCATCTGTACTCACTATAGCCTTGTAAGACATAGGCACTTTTATAGAGCAATGGAGGAGACTGAGGCAAACAGGTTAGGTGGCTTCTCCAAGGTCACACCACCAGGAAGTATGTGGGGCCAGGTTTGAACTTTTGTTCTTTCCAACTCCCCTGTGCCCCCAACTGCCTCAAGCAAGGAGTCTGCTCCCAGACCTGCTGGGGTCAGCTTAAGAATGATTCACTTGAGGAATTAGTTCATCCTTACTTCTAGATCCATTTAAGCGGCAGTGAGGAACTGATTTCTTAAATGTCCCTTGACAATTTCAGAGAAGATTGGAAGTTCCTTTTAAAGAAAACTTGTCTCTTATGACTTTGGATGGAAAGCTGTTTTTTTTTTTTTCTTACATGCCTAATGTAGATTACAGCAATTATGTAGTATTTACCAGGTATGTAAAGTATTATTTAAAGACTATACAATAGCTTACATACTGTAATGCTTACAGCTTAGAAAGTGCTTTAATATTGAATATAAATGTTATAATACCCATTCAACAGATGAGAAAACTGAAGTCTTAGGTGTCTACTGTCACATAGTTAATAATGATCAGAGCAGAGACCGAATTCAGATCTTCCAACCTTAAGACCAGAACTTTTTCATTGTGCCACAGTCAGTTCTTAAAATTCAGACCTTTTTTGGGTTTGCTTTGTTTTTTGTTTTTACATGTATGGATTATATAGGAGTTTATACAAGAAATAGAAACTTCCGGCTGTACAAATCATCAAAATTGGGTAAATGGGTGCCTTTGGAAATTGCTGAAGATAACAGATTTTTTCCTAAACCGTCCAAGACAGTTTCTGAAGAATACCAATATTTCCTTTCTTCTTTGGTCACCAACATCAGGTATGCAGGGCCTGTCTTTTTGTTATAATTGTGGTAAATAGTTATCCAAGAGTATTGAGTGGTGTTGGGCGTCCTCTGAGGCTACCAGCTTCTCTGGAGTCATCACCTCTTGGAGATTGGGGCCTCTGAGCGGAGAAAAGGTTCCAGAGAGCTGCCCTCCCGCCTTCTGCTTCTTTACCTCAGGTACAAAGAGCACCCACCTGGGGCAGAGGATTTGACTCCCTGGAACCTCAGGAGTGTCCCGACAGCCCCTCCCTGATCCCTGTCCAAGATTCCAGAGAAATCAGACATTCTGGAGAAATGACTCTACTTCCTCTTCTGATGGCCCCGGGGAATCCAGATTCTCCTCTTCCCTCCCTTCCACCTTTTTCTGGCCTGTGCCTTGTGCTAAATAATGACCCCACATTCACCAGCTCTCTTATCTGTAAGATAACCCTCACCATAAAATGAGTGGACAGGACTGTCTAGGCAGTGAGGGACCTGGAGTCAGGAAGACACAGGTCAAATCCAGTCTCAAACACTCACCAGCTATGTGACCCTGGGCAAGTCACTTAACCTCTGTCTCAGTTTCCTCATCTGTAAAATGGGGATAATTGGAGCACCTACTTCCCAGAGTGCTTGTGAGGATCAAATGAGATGCCTGTAAAGCTCTTAGTGCCTGCTTGACGTAGGTGCTCTATAAATGCTTGGTTCCTTCCTCCCCACAGCCAGAAAATCTGAGTTTCAGCCATGACTCATTAGTTTTTGTGGCTATTGGTGAATCCCTGAGCCATCTGTAAAAGGGGAAGAATAATAACACTGGCATACTCTCCTTCCGGGGGTGGTTGTCTAAAAACATTGTGGACCTTCAAGTGCTATCTCTCTAAATGTGGTGGTGATATTGGAGCCTGGGCTTCCTGACTACCTTAGAGATTCCTCTGGCATACTGCATTACCCTTCTTTTTTAACCCTTACCTTCTGTCTTAGACTCAAGACTGTGTATTGGTTCCAAGGTAGAAGAAGGGGAAGGGCAAGGTAATGGGAGTTGTGACTTGTCCAGGGTCACACAGCTTAGGATGTGGCTGAGGTCAGATTTGAACCCAGGCCCTCCCATCTCTAGGCCTGGCTCTCATTCCACTGAGCTACCCAGCTGCCCCCTTCTAATTTTTAGGCAACAAGCATTCATTAAATCCCTGTACTAATTGAGCTCCAAATTGCAGCTGCAAAAATCTTTATTCACCTTGTTATCCAAGGGAGTAATTTATCCACTAACTACTACCACCTTCCTTTGGAGGAAAGTTACATGGGTACATATGATGTAACACATAGATGGTGAATAAATAGGATTTAATACTCTAATATTTACAACTGAATAGCCTTCTTTTTTTATTTTTTTAAATATATTTTATTTGATCATTTCCAAGCATTATTCGTTAAAGACATAGATCATTTTCTTTTCCTCCCCCCCCACCCCCCATAGCCGACGCGTAAGTCCACTGGGCATTAGATGTTTTCTTGATTTGAACCCATTGCTTTGTTGATAGTATTTGCATTAGAGTGTTCATTTAAAGTCTCTCCTCTGTCATGTCCTCTCAACCTCTGTATTCAGGCAGTTGCTTTTTCTCGGTGTTTCCACTCCCATAGTTTATCCTTTGCTTATGAATGGTGTTTTTTTCTCCTGGATCCCTGCAAGTTGTTCAGGGACATTACACCACCACTAATGGAGAAGTCCATTACGTTCGATTATACCACAGTGTATTAGTCTCTGTGTACAATGTTCTCCTGGTTCTGCTCCTCTCGCTCTGCATCACTTCCTGGAGGTTGTTCCAGTCTCCATGGAACTTCTCCACTTTATTATTCCATTTAGCACAATATTATTCCATCACCAACATATACCACAGTTTGTTCAGCCATTCCCCAATTGATGGGCATCCCCTCGTTTTCCAGTTTGGGGCCACCACAATGAGCGCAGCTATGAATGTTTTTGTACAAGTCTTTGTGTCCATTATCTCTTTGGGGTACAGACCCAGCAGTGCTATGGCTGGGTCAAAGGGTAGATATTCTTTTGTCGCCCTCTGAATAGCCTTCTGTGGCATTTTGTTTCCTTGATACTGGTGCAATGCTATTTTAATTCCTCTGTTTATATTTTCAGATTTTCAGATACTTTACGAATCCTTACCTATGATATAACTCCAAGTCCACAAAAAAGGGCTGAATGTTTTAATGGGGCCTGTACTAAAGGTACACTATTTAAAGTATTCTCTCTATTTACTATTTTTTAAAAGTTTATTGGATCATAAAATTAAATGAGATCTTTTTACATCCACAGTGTTCTTCTTATAAATTTATTTTTAAAACTGTAAATTCAATGTTTGGCTTCATCCAGATCTCCTTACAATCAATATAGCAAACTTGATCTGATTTGAGTTTCTCTCTTTCCTGAGCTACTCTATCAATGCCAAAAGGCAAAAAGGCATGGGGTGGGGGTAGTAAACAGGAAAATGTGAGCATCTGGGCTGAAAAATAAGTATATTCTGGTTGTATAACTTTTAATTCTTGAATAGTTTACACATTCCCTTGCTTTTGTTATAGGAAATGTCATTGAAGGCGTTCAATGTTCACCATACCCTGAAATTGATAACTTTGTACTTTCTTTGGTTAATAAAAATGGTGTTAATGGAGGTAAATATCTTTGTTATTATTTGTTAAGCATTACTCCATCTTCCAATTGATAAATGTCAAAAGATATGAACAATTTTTGGATGAAGAAAACAAAGCCAGATATATGAGTATATGAAAAATGCTGTAAATCCCTACTGATTAGAGAAATATAATTTAAAACAACTCTGAGGTATCATCTCATATCTGTCAGATTGGCTAAAGTGACAAAAAGGCAAAATGACAAATGGTGGAGGGGATGTGGAAAAATGTGGAAAGCAATCTAGAATTATGCTGAGAGTTATAAAATTGTGTTGCTGGATCTGTTTCCCAAGGAAAAGAACCCCTGTGCCCCATAATATAGCAGCTCTCCTTGTGGTGGCAAAGAACTGAAAATCGAGGGGATGTCTATCAGTTGGGGAATGGCTAAACAAATCGTGGTATGTTGCTGTGACAGAATACTACTGCATGGCAAGAAATAATCAGCGGTTACTATTTTTTTAAAACCTGGAAAGAACTACTTAAAATAATGAAGAGTAAAATGAGTAGAACCAAGAGAACATTATATGCAACTACAGAATCAATGTTTGAAGGCTACCTTGTGAGTGGCCACCTCTAGAGAAAGAACTGATAAGTAGAAACACAAAAGACAGAATTTATATATAAATATATATATTTATGTATTATATATATATATATATATATGCACACATATATATTTAAATCCTTACCTTCTGTCTTAGAATCAGTACTAGGTATTAGTTCTGAGGCAAAAGAGTGTTAAGGGCTAAGCAGTTGGGGTTAAGTGACTTGTCCAGGGTCATGCAGCTAGGAAGTATCTGAGTTTAGATTTGAACCTAAACCTGGCTCTCTATCCATTGAATCATCTAGCTGCCCCTAATACATATATTTTGCCAGGTGATACAGGAAGAGAAAGGAGGAGTTGAGATATCTGAGAGTAATTTTATTTTTAATAATTACTTAGATATGGTTCTGTTGACTTTATAAGTATTTTTCTTGTTTTAGGAATTCGGTGTTGGAACTACTTTTTTCCAGAAGAATTACTTGTGTATGATATTTGTAAGTATCGTTGGTGTGGAAATATTAAAAGAGCCCACAAGAGTAATAACATAATGTAAGTAAGTGCTTAATGTTTTAAAGAGTTATACATATTTTTTTTATAAATTTGCCATTTTAGATTGAATTTTTACACTGAATTGTTAAGTTTATGGTTGTAATTTATTTCTAATATTTCATAGCTACTACATCAGACTTTGATTTATGCTGTACTTGAGCATTTAAACATTTACTTGGCTCGGTCTTAAAGAATTCATTAAAATAATTCTTTTTAAAAACTATTCAAAGTAACTAATCTGCAGCAAATGGGAGCCAATTAAAAAGGGCATGTTCAAGTCCCAGAATGGCCCATCTCTGCTTTCCTTAACATCTGCGTACTACCCAGGGACATTTTTTAAAGTCTCAAGCTAAGGAAAGCCACTTGAGAATGTAAGCTGCCCAGAGACAGAAGTGGAATTAACAGAGCACAGACTACCTGAGGACCTTGAAAAGGGAGATAAATTGAGCTGGGTTAAGATCAGAACCATGACTTGCTTAGAATCTTTCTCTTATGCTCCCTACAGATTTTATATTAATTACTGCAGTTTGCAGGCTTTACTGTAAGTCTCTAAATTGTAGAACAGTTGCTGGTCTGCACCAGTAGAAAGTTTCCATACCAGGACTTCACTTTCCCAGTGAAATCTTAGGCCCAGGCCCCCCTCCCTGTTTTCACTATCAATATTTTTGTGATTGAGGAGTCAGTGTACTAGGATTGTAGTTAATTGTTTGTACCATTCTCATGCTGAAGGGAAGCCACCAGCAAGGAAGACTGGAGCTGGGATCTTTACTATCTAAGCCTCTTAACTTTTTCTGGCTTCATTTCCTTTATATGTAAAGTGAAAGGGTAGGATTCAAATGATCTTTAAGGTTCTCCCAGGTCCTTGGATCTTGCCCTTCCAGATCCTTCTGTAGCCTTTGACACTCTACCATACCCCACCTCCTGAACTGCTCTTTTTTTTTTTGGTCTTCCTGATAAGGTCCTGTTTGTATGTTTGATCAATAAGTGCCAGCCTGGTGCTAAGTGCTCTTCTACACCCTGAAACCGAAAGTTGATTTTAATTCTTTTTTTAAGACTTATTTAAAAAGACTCCTTCCCTTTACAACTTTATCCTTCAACTGCAATCTGGGAGAAACTTGCCTAAAAGGTCAGGCTTTTGTCTTGTAGTGACTCCACTCAGGACTCAATTCTGTTTTTAAGTGAATCTCCACCCTTGGAATTGTCTACCTTTGCAATTTCTCCACTATTCATTTACCCCTAATTGAATTCAGTAACCTTACCCACCATTCATTTAACCCATTCAAATTGATTCAGTGGACTATTACCATTAAAACCTATTTTCCTTGTTATTGAGTCCTTTTCAGTTGGATCTGGGTTTTCTTGGCAAAGATACTTGGGTCTTTGGCCATTTCTTTCTCCAGCTCATTTTATAGATGAGGACTCTAAGGCAAACAGGGTTCAGTAAATAGGCCAGGGTCACCAGCTAGTGTCTGAGGCCAGATTTGAACTCAGGTAGATGCATTTTCTTGACTTCAGGCAGGCATTCTGCCATCAATCCTGTTATCTGTGGATTATTCCTATTTCCTGAATGCAGAGTAGTCACAGTGACTCATTCTACCTTATTAAAATCTCTACCAATCAGGATTGCCAGGGGAGGTCTAAATGATGTTCTACCTGGGCAATCAGAAGGAAAGAATGTCTAGGTTAAAAAAAAAAACAACCCAGTAAAGCCCTCACTTGTGGTATTTTAGCCACTGAGAGTCAACTGACCCAATTTTTTGGCTACTGTCAACTTAACTGATAAGTTGGTCATACTCCAACCACTTTCTCAGTTTATCTAAATTTTCAAACATAGGTAGAGAACAGGATGGGAGGTAATCTATGTAAAAAAGAAGGGGGGGTGGCTTTTCCTTCTTTTTATAAATGAAGAGGGATTGGTTGGTTTGTCTCACTGGTTAGGATGTAGTACCAGTAGAGAAGTTGAGAGAACCAAGTGATGAGGGAATATGGGAGTTGAGGTAAATCCTGTTGATGGAGGGAAAATGGCAGGCTTCCCCCTCACCCCCCCTACTCCCAACCCCCAAAGGTGAACTGGAGCAGGGGTTTGAGATAATCCTCAGAGAGAAAGAAAGATGACTTTCTCCTTTCTCAAGTGATATTTAAAAGACTATATCTCTTGAGTTCCTATGTGAGCAAAAGCTGAGGGTAAGAGATATCAGTTCCCCTGTGAAGAAGGATCCTAATCTACCTTCCTCAATGGAGAATGTGTGGCAGAGCTAGTCTGATCTTGCCACAGAAAGGGTCTGGACTCAAGCTTTGAGCGCTGTCCCAAATTACCTAACACCCTTCCTGTTATAGAGATAGGTCAAATCCAAATCTGACTTATAATTAAAGGTTTATTTAAGAGATGGGAGAAAAAATACAATTAAAGGAAAATGGGAAGAGGTTGCCCTGTCAAGCTAAACCCACTGCAGCTGGATCAAAAGACTGGTGCCCGAGGCCATAAATGTTTCAGCCCCTTTCCCAGTTGACTGCTCTCTTGTGATCTCTAAGCTAATGTATCCTAACACTAAATCTTAAATCAGTTCAGGGAAGGTTAGGAGAGACCAAGAAGAAACAAGAGGGCTGGGCTCAGGGTTTTGTGTGAGTCCTTTCCAGCTCCTCCTCAGGAACAGAGATCTTGCTTGCAAGTGGAGGAAATAGTAGGATGGATTTCTTTGGAGAATACAGCATAGGAGTTAAAGGCAGGAAATCTGAGTCCTCTTGGGGCGTTGGGGGATCCCTCAGCCATTCAGAACTGAGCTGATCAGCTTTCAGTTCTGGCACTGAAGACCTCTCCTATAATCCCTTGCTGTCCAAACTGTCACTCTAGCTCCTGTCCATCAACTGTAGAATTCCAAAGGTCTCTCTTTCCAAACCCTATCTATTTTACCTACATTGTAAATGATGAGATGAGAACAATCTGTTCTAGCAACCATGAAGGTGACTGAAGCAGGTGCTATGGAATACCTGGATCAGATCTCCATGTTGCCAAGGTCATCTCCACTGTGTCCTGCACCATCACCAGTCATCCTGACTTGTCTTTCCACTTGACTTTAATGGTTCTTTTTATGCCTCTCTAGAATGCTTAATTTGCTCATGGAATTTTCTTTTCAGCTTTTTTTTTTTAAAGAAATGTCTAAAAAGTGCTATTTCATTAAATGTCAGTTTTCCCCTGGATGACTGTGCTCAGTTGTAGGCTTAGATCCTTTGCCTTTCACAATATCTTTTCCATGCCTTCTGATTTTTTAATATTCCTTAATGTTAGGTCCTATGTAATCCTGACTTTGGCCCCACAATATTTGAATTGTTTCCTTGTGGCTGCTTGAAGTACTTTTTCCTTGCCCGGGGACTTATGAATTTGGCTATACAATAAGTCTTGGGATGTTTTATTTTAGGGTCTCTTTCAGAGGCAATGAGTAGATACTTGCAATTTCCATTAGGGTAATTTTCCCTGATGATTTGGTATGATATGGCATCCAAGTTCTTTTTTTGATCATAGTTTTCAGGTCATTGAAATTAGTGATTCTTAGATTGTTTCTCCTAGATCTATTTCCTAGATGAGCTGTTTTTCCATTAAGGTATTTCAAATTTTCTTCTATTTTTTATTCTTTTGACTTTGTCTTATTGTCTCTTGATGTCTTATAGAATCATTGGCTTCCATTTTCTCAATTCTAATTTTTTTAGGGAGTTTTTTTTCCTTGAGCTTTTGTGTTTCCTCTTCTGTTGTATCCTGCATGGCACAAACAGGGGCATATAGTAAGTTGTCACCAATAAATACTATAATCAATTGATTGGGGTCATATAAAATAGATCACCAAATATTAGAGTAACAATGTTTATTATTATTTCATGTTCTGCACTGTATATATAGAGAATATTTGAAAAAGTGTGCCTCCCTCCTAGCTGCAGAAAAGTGAGGGGGAAATAGGTGGGGAATGTGGCATAAACTATCAGACACAACAAAGGTGATTTGGTTTTGTAGAACCTTTTTTTTTTTCTTTGCAAAATGCTGTTATAAGAGATGACTTGCTTAGATTAGATAGAGAAGGATTCACAAAAGAGGGAATCTTAAAAATAAATTACTGAAAATAAGAATCTACTAATTATGGAAAGTAATATGGAATCAAGCCCCCCTCCAAAAAAAGTTACAAAAAATGCCCATACTTTTTGATCCAAAGAGCCCACAGTTAGGCATCAGTTCTAAGGAAGAGAAAAACAGAAAAGGTTGTACCACAAGCCTCAAAGCACAGTGGCATTTTTGGAGTAGAATAGTAGAGACCCATCAGTTAGTAATGTCTAAACAAATGGGATCATAGAAGCTATCTGGACCAACACTCCCCACCCCCACACCCCTTTATTTTACAAATGAGTAAAAGGCCCAGGAAAGATGGGTGACTGGTCACCAAAGTACTATCAAAGGTGAAATGTGAACCCAGAGCCAGTTCTCTTCTCACTGAAACGCTTATGGTTATGAGGAACTGATTCAGAATGAAATAAGCAGAATCAAGAAAAACAATTTATAACAATAGCATAAGGGGAAAGAATGAGTAAAAGATCCTCAACACTCAGATCTTTATTCATTAAAATGACAAATAAGCTTGAACCCAGAAAAGAGCTGGGAAAGTGTGCTTTCTTCCTTCCTTTGTAGAGGCTGGGTTTATACATGTAAAATATCACATATTTTAGGGCCTCGGGTGTCAGATTCAAGTGATTTATTGGTTATGTTGAATTGCCTTTTTTTCTTATTATAAAGTATTGTTCATTGGATAAGTGGGGAAAAGTCAGGAATGGAGGTGATTTTAAGAACAAAAAATTAGATGAAGCTCTTGAAAATAATGTGTTAAAGGATTCGGAGACTTAATTTTTGTATTTATATTTAAAGGATTCTGGTAGATCTGAAAAATGAAGTTTGGTATCAAAAATGTCATGACCCTATCTGCAGAGCAGAAAACTTCAAATCTGATTGTGAGTTATTAATTTTTTAAAAGACAATTTTTCTAGAAATTAAAAAAGTTGGTTTTATCTTAAGCAATAAATAAAAATCTCTCTAATTTAGATTTCCCCTTACCACCTGAAGTGTGTCTCTTGTATCTGTTCAAAGAGGTATGTGCTATTTTTTGTTACTTTATAATAGCTAACTTGTCATTGGATTAAATGTATACATATTTATGAATATTTAAAATCCAAGCCATTCTGAAACTTCCAGTAGCTTCCTATCCCATTTTCTCCTTCCTCAAATATGTATGACTGGTATGACTTAAAGGATAAAAATAGCTGCTTTCATTTTCTCATATGTTCATTTTTGGAATTGCATTCATACTCTGGCCATGCCTCTCAGAAATATCAAACCATTAATGCAGATAGATAAATGCAGGGTTCAGTGCAACAGTTTGAACAGCTGACTCTGGACATTCCCAAGACGATTGTGCCTTAGGCATGTTAGAACTAAATTCAGTAAGATTTTATTTTTTTACATCATAAATGGAAATCACCCAGTATGATGGAGGTGAAAGCTAGTTTGGGATATGTACATTTTATTAGGCCATCGAGAAATTATCTGTACTGTAGAGAGGAAGAGGAAGATTGGGAAATAATTGCTCCTTGGTATCAGGGCAAAAAAAGAATTTCCTTTACAAAAAAGGGGGGGGTCTAAAGGAAATACTTTTTAATATAGGGGTATACCTCTCATAAAATATAGTATGAGAACTGAATAAAACAAGTTTGCACCTAAAGACTTGAGAAAGTAAAAAGAGCTCTTTATTCAGAATAGAAAGTGGAAAAACATTTGAATTAACAAAATTAAGAGCGAGCTTTAAAGATCAATAAAGCTGTTTACTACAATTCATCAAAATTAGAAAGGAAGGAAATGTAATACAAAATATTTAGGAATTTTATTAGTAAATGTATATAGCTATATGCTAATATGCCTGAAAACATGATTATTTACAAAACTATAAATCAACAAATTTAGAAAAAAACAAATCAATTTAATTAGGGGAAATGAATCAGTGAATTAACCCACAAAAGAAAAATTTCACTCAGATGGGTTTATTGAGTTTCTTCCAAACCTTCAAAGAGTAAATAATTCAGATATTGACTTTCTAAATGTAGTGAACTCTGTCTCTTTATGAGACCTATATGGTATTCTAAAACCTAAAAACAAACACTAAAAAGAAATCATAGGCCACTCATTAATGAAGACAGATGTAAAAATATTATTAGAGAAAATGGTATAAAAATACTGCTAATTTTGAGATGAGAAAAGTAAATTTAGAAGGATTAACATAATGAAAAGATCAGCATATCATTTATTGCAGGTTATGTTTACTTAGAAAACTTAGCCTCAACAAAAATTAAGATAAGGAAATCCTTAGACTAAAACACCCCTTAGTACTCATTCTAGGACGCCATGGTAGGCCCTGAAGACTCAGCACTCTGAACCTCAAAGCCTAGAAGGGGACCTACACCCAGGAGTTAGAGACCAGTGAGGTTTGCCTGCCTCACCCAAAAGTGCAGTCTGAGCACTTCACCATCCTAGACGTTTCATGCCACTCCTGGGGTTCCCCCAGCTAGGTTTTCCCATTGGCATGCCCTCTGCTCCTCCTGGCTCTAGAGATATTGGGCTGTATGCTAAGTATCCTAGTTTCCCTGGGAGGCTTCTTGTCTTGTTTGCCTTCCTCTTGCCCTTGGGCTCCCAGCTACCTTTTTGTGCAGTTCTTGGGGAGAATAATTTGCATGGTAGAATGTTCTCATTCGATTCTTGGTCATTATTTGGTCTGGTGTGATTTTTAGGTCTTTGCCACAATAGACAAGCCTGCCTCAGTTCAGGAAACCACCTTGTTATGTGTCTGGTCTGTGATTTCATTTAAATATATTTTTTAGGATGACGAAGACTACATTTTGAATAGTACTGAAAATAGGAACATCACAACTAACCAAAACCCCTCAGATTTTCAAGAATTAT
The DNA here is from genome assembly GCF_027887165.1 of Monodelphis domestica. Taxonomy (NCBI): domain Eukaryota; kingdom Metazoa; phylum Chordata; class Mammalia; order Didelphimorphia; family Didelphidae; genus Monodelphis; species Monodelphis domestica. The sequence continues at coordinate 232,400,395 of NC_077232.1, forward strand.
CTTCTAGTATACTGACAAGTGAGCTGTCTTCAAATGCGGATTGGGATAACTGGATTGATGATTCCTGTATTTTGGAAGCTGTTGAAGATGTTGAATTAGCTGAAGCTGCAGAGAAGAGTATGATGGCCAGTGACAGCCCCATAGGGGATGAAATTCCTGATGCACTTCTTTTAGAAGTTATTAGAAGAACTGAAAATACCTAGGAGCTTACTAAAGGAATTTGATTTCAAATAGTGTCCAGAGTTAAATGTTGGCCTTTGTCAAACTCAGTTTAAACAAATGAAGTCACTGTTTGTTATGGGCTAAGTAGGTGAGTTCAGGTCCCACCTCTGCCTCATTCTGCTGTGTGACTCCCAGAGACCTTCCTCCTTAGTACCACAATAGGCCACTTTCTAAGACAATCAGTTGTGGCAGAGGTGCTGACCTCACCTGAGAATTATGTGCCCTGTTGAAGTCACAGGTCTAGTCCCAAGCCTTGTTACCAACCATTCTAGTATCTCTTATCAAACCAGAGGTTCCTTATCACTTTTTGTACATTTTCTTAATTATTACTAGAAATTCTATTAAATGCTAATTACTGTAATGGTCCTGTTGAATATCAATAACCTAGGGATCACTCATACAAGTCCAACACCATGGTGGTCCTTGAGTGTCATTCCATGTCACTGTATAATTGGAAATTTTCTATCTTTTGGACTTCATCTCCCACCATTCTTTCCTCATCCCCAAATTCCCCTTTTCCTTCCTGTTTACACGCATCCTTTACATTATGGGTTCTTTTTTTTTTCCTTTTGAATTAATTTATTTAGTCAATTTATAACATTATTCCTTGGTTACAAGAATCATATTATTTCCCTCCCTCCCTCTTCCCGCAGCTGATGCTCAGTTTCATTGGGTATCACATGTGTCCTTGATCAGGACCTATTTCCATGTTGTTGGTGTTTGCATTAGGATGTTCATTTAGACTCTACATTCCCAACCATATCCCCTCGACCCATGTGATCAAGCAGTTGTTTTTCTTCTGTGTTTCTACTCCCACAGTTTTTCCTCTGAATGTAGATATTGATCTTTCTCATAGATCCCTCCAACTTGTTCAGGATCACTGCATTGCCACTAATGGAGAAGTCCATTACGTTCGATTGTACCACAGTGTATCAGTCTCTGTGTACATTGTTCTCCTGGTTCTGCTCCATTCGCTCGGCATCACTTCCTGGAGGTCTTTCCAGTTCCCATGGACTTCCTCCAGTTCATTATTCCTTTGAGCACAATAGTATTCCATCACCAACATATACCACAATTGGTTCAGCCATTCCCCAACTGAAGGGCATCCCCTCATTTTCCAATTTTTTGCCACCACAAAGAACTCAGCAATGAATATTTTCCTGTACATGTCTTTTTCCTTATTATCTCTTTGGGGTACAAACCCAGCAGGGCTATGGCTGGATCAAAGGGCAGACAGTCTTTTATCGCCCTTTGGGCATAGTTCCAAATTGCCCTCCAGAATGGTTGGATCAGTTCACAACTCCACCAGCAATGCATTAATGTCCCCACTTTGCCACATCCCCTCCAGCATTCATTACTTTCCTTTGCTGTCATGTTGGCCAATCTACTAGGTGTGAGGTGATAAGGGGTTTATTTTTTAAAGGATTGGATTTATATTAAGAGCGTGGTTGCCAGAAATTTAATTAATTCCAAAGGAATTTTATTTATAATTTCATTATAAAATGTAGAAAGAGTGAAGCAAGAAATCAGAGGATAAGGTAAGATATCTAGCCTCAGCACTAAGTAATTTATCTCCAGCCCCCCTTGGGCAGGGAGAGTTAGTTTCAGCCAGCCTTGGCAAAGCCCATGACCTGGGGGAAGCCTCTCTCAAAAGTAGGTTTTTTCCTGAGGTCTGTCTCTTCAGCAGTTAAGAGTCAGCCTTTCACTCACCATGTGTCAGTCCAGTCAGCAGATTCTTCTGTTCCTCTTCACCAGCTTCAACTTGAAAGCATGAAGAATTGAATTCTCACAGGATGTAACAGCTCCTTTTAAAGACATTTTCTCTTGTGTCACTTCCCTAATTCTATGTCTATCAATCATAGTCGACGCTCTGCCTAGGACTGCCCAGAAGGCAGTCAGTCGATTCTGATTCATCACCCACTATCATACACATGGGTCACAGACCTCCCCCAAAGTGTGAATAGGGTGTTTGCACCTTTGGTGATTAAATCTAAAATGGGCAGATTTCCATGCTTAACTTTAAGTAGGATGTTTACACTTTTGGGGATTAAATCTAAAAATAGGCAGATCTCCCACTCAACTTAAGTACCGTATTCTAAAAATAGGCAGGGGTTACAATTTAATCTTCACAATCAGGGGAGAGTTAAATATTTTCATTGTTATAATCAGGGGAGAGTTAATTTTAATCTTCACAAAGGGAGACAGGCTCAAAGGCCTCCTGCAAAAGAGCATTCCAGGGGCGGGAGGTTAAGGAGAGACAATAAGGCCAGTTTCCCTGGATTAGAAGAGAAGGAAGGTTGGATGGGTAGGAAGGGCCCAGGTTGTAAAGGGCTTTATTTTCAATCCTGGAGGTAAGTGGAAATCAAGGGAGATGGTGAGCAGGATAAGGTGAGTGGTCAGACCTACGTTTTAGGAAAATCACTTCGGCAGCTGAGTGGAAGATGGGCTTGAGGCTGGAAGCCCAATTAGAAGGAAAGCCACTGGGTAAGTAGAGAAGGGGGTGTATTGTAATAGGGGCATTTTGGGAAATGGGATTGGATGGGATAAATGACCTACTTTGGACCAGTATCAATGGTTTGCACTATGGGTGAAAGGGCAGGCTTGCCTAGGCCAGAACCTGGTCAAGGGTCCAAAACACAGACCACTCAGTCACAGAGTAGGCAAAAGTCACTGGAAGTTGTAATTTACTCTGAGAGGTTTGAAGGGAAAAGGGAATTACTATCATTTTTTCTAGCTAATGACCTCAGAAACTACACCTTTGTGAGAAGGCTCTTCATGGGCTTGTTAGACTATTCTTTTCACCCTCTCCTCCCTCACCTAAAAATCCCGAACCCTAGAACTAGTTATCCTATGCTAACCCAAACCTCCTTTAATTGTTATTAGAGATATTGAACTGTGGCAGATTAGACAGGGACCCAAGGGAAAGATCCCAAGTCCAGATGAACTCAGATCTCCACTTACTGACAGCTGCAGATGACTGGATGCTGCTTCAGGCTAGCTCCAGGTTCAAAGATCTTTCAAGGGAAACACAGGTCTCAACAGCAAGGACAGGTATAGAAACTCCCCCAGGTATTTGGCAATAAAATCTTTGCAGCTGCTTACAGTCAGCAAACCCCCAGAGAGACTCCCATATCCTAAGTTCTCAGGTCAACCCTTCCTTTTCAACATTCTAGAATCTTTCTTCATGCACCTGTCCTCTGCAGACCATCATCTCTTACTATAACCCTCTCTTCCTCATAACAATATACAGGAGATGTGGGGAAGGCAGAAAAGACAAGGGTAAGTGATGAGTCAGAGATGACGTGGGCCGGAAGCATGGCTAATTAGAAAGGTGGCATGCCTTTGCAATAACAGGGAAGTTTGGAGGAAGGTGGAGTTTTGGGGAAGAGAAAAAATTGGTTGGGACATGCTGTGGTTCAGACGTCTATTAGATGTCTAAAAGGCATTTGTTGATGTGATATTAGAAAGCTCTGGAGAATAGTTAGGACTGAATATATGGATCTGGGAATCATGCACTGAGATAAGAGATACCACCAAAGAAGATGGCATAGAGAGAAAGGTGTTCTCAACACACCCAAGATGGAGATCCAAGATGGTAGCCCTCTCAGCTTACCAGGCATCTGCTGACAAAATAAGAGCCTTCAATAAACCTCACTGGGATACACAGATTTTGTCTATGTTATATTTGTCACTTCTGGCTTCCACTGCTTGGATAATATGGAAAATGAGCAAGGGAGCTTGAATGAGTTTCCTTTTCATTTAAAAGAACTATAGGGGGCAGCTGGGTGGCCCAGGGGATAGAGAGCCAGGCCTAGAGATGGGATGTCCTGGGTTTAAATCTGGCCTGCCGCTTCCTAGCTATGTGACCTTGGGCAAGTCACTTGACCCCCACTGCCTAGCCCTTACCCTTCCTTCTGCCTTGGAGCCAATACACAGTATTGACTCCAAGACGGAAGGTAAAGGGTTAAAAAAAAAGTTTACTGAGTGATGGGATTTATTTACAAATCAAATGGAATCATTTTAAGACTGTCTCTTGGGACAGGCACTTGTGAAAACTGAAATGATCCAAAATAAAATTCTCTGGAAAACTCAAATTATGGAGGAAAAAACTACTACATGGAACCTTTCCTTTGATCTGGCAAACCCCAGTCAGACGATCCACCAAAGCTGTTTGCAGAGACTCTGCAAACAGCTTTGGTGGATCGTCCAGCCAGGGTGAGAAGCATACTAAGCTTACAGGAGGGTTTGTGCCGACTAAGAACTACGAAGATTCTCAGAGCAGTGATAGTTTATTGGGAAAAGGATGCAGGCTAAGGGATTAGGTAAGTCTTTTACAGGACAATGGTTAGTAATGATTTACAAGATGGAGACAATAGATTAGGTTACCTCAGTGGTTCTACGCAGGAATTTCTGTAGGTAATAGATCAATATGTCAATGGCTGACTACCTAGTTAAGGTTTCTCATGGAATTCTTGTACCAGTGATTCCTGGCAGGATATCTGATAACAGGTAAAAAATGGATTGAGTTCATGTTGAAGGGAAAAGCTACATGTCTTACTGCTTCTAAACCCAGAGGCTTTGCACGGGGTGTTCTAGGCTTATTTCCACAACCTTGCTGAATGGAAACCCCCCGACTTCCTATCTACCCAGAAGTTTTACGTCCTGGGGTGTGCTGGGCATGGAAGCCTCTGTCTTTTTGTGCTGCTCCCACAACTGGTTTACATATGCCAAGGAGTTCATTGATAAAAACACCCTGGTATGTTGGCCCAAATTCATGGCAGCATGATTTGTTACTGTAAAAAGCTGGAAACAAATAATATACCCATTTATCATGAAAAAAACTGAAATAAATCTTGGCATGTAGATATAATGGGATATTATTTTATTAGAAAACAACAAATATAAAGGATTCCTAAATTGGTATGAAGAAATGACGGAAATAAGGCAAACCAGGAAAACAATACACACAATGAGAACCCAAACAAACCACTGTAGTTTTAAGACCAAAACTGCGCTGGAATAGAGAAAACATACCCCCTTCCATTTTCGCAGAAATGGGACATTTGTAGAATATCACTGTATTTTCAGAGAAAGTTGGGCTGTTGATTTTGTAGAACTAACTTTTTAAAAGTAAAATGGAAGTCTTTCTGTGTTGGAAGAAACGAATATATATTTGAAAGTTCATATATGATACAAAGACAAAAAGATAACAGAATAAGGGGGAAAATTTTATGGTTAAAAAAAAAAGGGGTCGGGGAGAGATTGAAAGCACATCAGCAAAATGTTATCTATGCTATATGCCCCTCCCATTTTTTTAAAACTTGTACCTTCTACCCTAGAATCAATAATTAATATATATATATATATCAGTTCCAAGGCAGAAGAGTGGTAATCCCATTAAAAGGGTCACAGACAGCTAGTTGGTGACTGAGGTCACATTTGAACCCAAATCCTCTTGACTTTGGGTCTGTATCTCTATCCACTGAGACATCTAGCTGTCCTTTCCCTCCCCTTCTTAAGAATTAAGAAAAAAATACTATGGCTTAGGGAAGTATATTTTTGGCAAGTCATTTTATTATATCAAAACAAAATTTATCCTCTAAAAGAAATTTTCATTCAGAAACTTAAAATTTGAGACCCCCTACTGCTAAACAAAATCAAAACTATAGCTCTTAAGATATTTAATATCTAGCCAGGCAAAATAACTAGCAATGACATTGTTCTATGAAGCACATTATCTAATCTAATTTTGCTGATTGGTGGCACTGCAAAATTACTATCATTCACAAATAAAATCCAATTGAGAAAATCCTCTCACACATCAATGTGCTTTCAAACAACACACACATGCATCCAAGAAAACTTACCAGCAAGTGTGTTTAACTCAAGTAGATCCTGGACATCTGAAAGGTAACGTGTGCTTTTTACTCATCTTTTTACAAAACCACAGACCTTTACCAACAGGGCACTGCTCTAAAGCACATTCAAAAAATAATGACAGATCTTGAGGACAATTTCATAAGTTAAATACAGAAAGTCACTCATCTCCAGAAAAAGTATTCCGAGGTCGACATGAGGCAAGTTCTTTCTCATTTGTGATCAACGAGCTGTTGAAGGTGGTCGTTGATGTTTCTCAGGTGTTGTGCTGCTCCTGCGATGCCTCTGGCTTCCAGCAGCAGAGCTGGCAGGCTGCATATATCGTACTATTGAAGGAAGAAAAGTCGTTAGAATGACCATGGAGTTGGAATGATCAAGGTAAGTCAAGGCACCTACCTCCTACGAGTGAAATCTTACAATTCTGTGGCACTGCACAGTGACCTGCTCTCTTGTGCTCGGAGAAAACTGTTCTTGGACGAGGGGCCCTAGAAAACGGGCAACTCTGGGCCAAGTCCCTGGAGCCTGTGGATTGGAGCCCCCACTGGTGATCAGAAGGGCGCTGTCCTGAGCATGAGATGGGGCACTGGCCGCTCGGGGCCAGTGTTGGGCCCATTGGTACCCTGCAGAGGTCAAGGCCTGGCTCAGACTAGTGCTCCCACCCAAGTGGTCCCTGCAGACATGTCAGGCCACGCAGTCTTGGGCTATGGCTATATTTTAAGAAGAAGGCTCTCTGGTCTCCTCTCAGTCTGTTTAATGCTGTCTTTGGGAAGGCAAAGAAAGCATTCAATTAGAGAAAACCAAGGGAAACAGAGGGGAGTGGAAAAAAGGAGATAATTACTGAAGCAGGATTTCCTGGGTCCTCCTCGTGACCAACTGTGCTTATCAGGCCAGTGATAGTTTGCTCTTTCCCCCTAGTGTCATAGGGCTCATTTGCTCTCTCGCCCTCCCTCTGGGTGTGTGAAAATATATACGTGAAAAACATAGAGGTGCACCTAAGGAATTCATTTCTCAAAACCATTCATTCCTTAGCTTGTGGAAAGGCTCCTTAAGTAAAGATACGCTTTCAGAAAGCCGTTTCTCTCCTCAGAAGACAAGTTCCAGACGATGAGGTGCCCAGTGACCAGGAGGTCACCCCAAGGCAGCTCCAGCAATAGAGAAGCACTTCAGGAGGCGCTCCGGGACCCATGAGTGACCTCAGGAAAGAGCACCTCTCCCAGGACACCGGACATGCGGCCTTCGGGGTTTCCTAAGCTCGGCCAATGGGATCAAATGATGTGGGGTTAGGCATCTTTCTCTAATATGGCGACCTAACTCGCGAGCTGGGACTGGCCAGCCAGCCGGGAAGCACTCCAGGGAGACGGAGCCCGCCTCCAGCCCGTGGGAGGCAAACCGTCCTGAGAGCTCGGAGTAACCCGGGGGAGCCTGGCCCGGAAGCTGCTCGCACTGCCGGACCACGAGCTCCTTTTGGCTACTCGGGGTTGGTCCCCAAGCTGCTCCTCCGAGATCACCAATGTGGCTCCGTCAGAGAGCTTCTCCAGCAAGTGATGGAGGGACGCCACAGCCCCGCCACCGAGGGGCCCTCCTGCTCGCTTCTCAGATGCTCCTCCCCACTGTGGCAAACACCGTATTTTGCCAGTGTTCCCTTTCAGCCTCCTTTGTACTTGTTCCCGGGGGGCAGGATTCCTACCGTCTACATGGCACTTACGATGAGCAGGCCCGGTGCTAATCGCTTCATTATTTGATCCTCACAAAACCCCCGAGAGGTAGGTGCCAGGGTGTTCATTTTACAGATGAGGGAATGGAGACCAATGGGGTTAAGTGACTGGCCCGGGATCACCCCGCGAGGAAGTGTCTGAAGCCAGATTTGAACTCAGATCTTCCCAACTCTAGACAGCGCTTTACTTAAATTTCATAAATGCTTGCTGGCTGATTCTGGAGAAAAGTGGCAACAAGTGGAGTCTGCCGGTTTTCTTGGATGAAAAAAAATTACTCTATTCTCAATAAGGATTTGTACAAAAGGCCTAAGCCTCCCCATGGGTTTTCTGTAGCAAGGCTCTTTCCAATAAACGTGACTTCAAAAGTAAAGAGCTTAAAGCAGTGTAACGAACGGAGACTTATTTTGTCTCCAGGGAGGTGTGCTCCTAGGTAACAGCGGTTAGTGCTGGGCCTGGAGTCAGAAGCCGGGCTGGGATCCAGCCTCAGACCCCGGCGAGTCCCTTAAGCCGCAGCGTCAAGGGCTCTCTCGATGGGGCTGGCCCACCCCATCTGTGGGTGTGCACAGAGCGTGCCACAAGCACGCCAGGACCCCGGCTCGGCTCACCTGTTCCCTCTGTGCGGGGGCGCCCCTCACAAGAGCTGCATAATCGTCATGAAGGTGCTGCAAATTGGACAGAAACCACGTGGCTTCCCTGAGGGCAGATCTTCGGTGCTTCAGTTCCTCGTACTTCCTCTGAAGAAGCTTCAGCTGGGGTTCAGCACTGAAACAAACACACTCAGCCTGGGCTCCCAGAAGCACCCCCGCCCCTGCCAGCTCCCCAGCACCCAGCGAGGGTTCAAGGCACTTTATAAATGCCGATAAAGGAAAATCCAGGGTGGAGCTACACTGTCTCCAGGGTACCACCTACTTCTAAAATTCTAGGACTTTCCCCAAGTATTTTGGCGTATAATTTTAGTTAGCAAAAAGAAAACAAGCAGCAGCTGGGAGGCTCGGTGGATGGGCAGTCAGTGTTGACTCTAGGATGGGAGGTGAGGGTTAAAACTGTGTCAAGGAAGTTCCTTCCCTCCCCCTCCGGAGCAGCCTGGCCTGCCCGCCAACATGCCTCAGCTGACAGTTGTGCGGTGAAAGTGAGGGGCAGGCAGGGAAGGGGGAACGAGGAAGGCACTGGCAGGCTAGGCGAGAGGACCGATGAGGCTGACAGCTACGACTGTCTACCCTTCCTAACAGACTTCATAAAACACACCCCTGGGTAGGAATATTAATTTAATTCTCACACTGAACGTCAGTAAGCGTGCGCCCCGCTCTAACGAGGCACGTGACCTTAGGCCAGTCGGTATCAGTTCACGTGAAGCTCCGCGTGGGCCGGGCCCCGTGCTGCCACTGTCACCCCGAGGAGAGGGACGCTCCCTGCTCTCAAGGCGCCCCCAGCCTAACGGGGCGGACGGCACAGGAGGTGCCCATAGCAGTAACGCGCCGAGGGAGGACGCTGGGGTGCCCAAGGCCCGCAAAGGTTTCCCGTACAAGAAGAGACTTGGGCCCAGGCCTGCCCGAGGGTCCCCAAAGCCAACAGAAGAGGGTCTTGTCTGTGAAAGAGCCGGGAGGAGCCTGCAAAGACGGAGGGGACGGGCTAGGATGGGCCTTGAATGCCAAACAGCATTTTGTCTTTGCTTGTCTGGCAGCGGGCTGACTAGAGTTTACTGAGCAGAACTGGCACGTCAGCGGCTGAACAGAGAACGGATGGGAGGCTGCTGCAGTAGCCAGGAGTGAGGCGAGGAGGGCCTGCATTGGGGGTCAGTGGAGGCGTCAGGAAAGACGCTTGTGAGGCTGCTGGAGGAGGCCGAGAGGACTCCTGGGATGGGCACAAAGGCCTGACAGGATGGTGAAGGGGGGAGGCTCGGGGGAAGGAAGAGGTTGGTTCTGGGCGTGGCCTACAAGTTCCTACACCTGTGGGGTGGAGGGAACCCGAGGTGGGGGTCAGCAGACGGGGGGGAGCCCACAGGGAGAGCACCAGGACCCCGGGAGGCCAGGCTGAGCTACAAGGCAGCTGGCTGGGATGGAAGGCTCAGGAGGATTTTCGTGACTGAGGAGCTGCAGCTGCATTTATGGGCAGGAGGAACTAAGCCAATAGGGAGAGAGGAAAGTCTCTGAGCAGTCAAACGTGGCTGCCTCCCGGTCTCCTGGCTAAAAGACGAGAGGACGACGCACAGGAGCGATGCGGACCCCACGATGCCTGCTGGAGCCTCCTCGGACTAACCGAATGGCTGCACTCCATCACTTACCTGATGTGCTGCTCTTGGGCTTCAAACAGACACTTCCTTTTCTTATTGGCGTCTGTCATCACCTGAGTAGCACAGGAATGAGCATCATCACTATGGCTGCTTACATTTCCACAGAGCATTCAGAAATGGCAATTCCCGTTAGTCTAATAGCGAATACTTTACAGTGCTCGCTATGTGTCTGCCTCTGTGCTGAGCGGTCATCATCTGATTTTCACAGCAACCCTGAAAGTGTATCATTGAAAATCTGTGACCCTAAAAAAGAACCACATCCCGGGAGCCCACTGACTTCCTGTCGTTATGGACTTCCTGTAGACAGGGAATAAATATTCAGTGGGCAGTCCTGCTCAGCTTTTTGGCATGATGCAGCGAACATGGTGGTGGTGGTAAGCTAAGCGCGGGGATTTTGAAATGGCTAATCAGCCATGGGCACGTGGTCTTTATTCAGTATCCCCTTTATTCCTTGATTTCTAATGATCATATAATAAAACTCCTAAAATATAATATTTTTACTATTAAGTACTCAGTGGATTGAGAGCCAGGCCTAGAGATGGGAGGTCCTAGATTCAAATCTGGCCTCAGACACGTCCCAGCTGTGTGACCCTGGGCAAGTCACTTAACCCCCATTGCGTAGCCCTGACCATTCTTCTGCCTTGGAGCCAATACACAGTATTAACTCCAAGATAGAAGGTAAGGGTTTAAAAAAAAAAGATTTAATTTTAAATTTTACAAAAGGCAGGTGCTATTATTATCTCCTTTTTTAGAGATAAGGAAATGGAGGCAGACAGGGTGGCGTGACTTGCCCAGGGTCACATGTAAGGCCAAGCTGAGCTCCGGGCTTGCTGGCTCCAGGCCCTGCTCTACCCACCCTGTCATCCACCTGTCACAAGCAGGAGACGACCTGTCGTCGTGGAAAGACTCAGCCTTAGGAGGTCATGGGATCACTTCCTTAAGAGCCGGAAGGACCCACCCTGCCATTTAGAGATGAGGAGCCTCGGGGCAGCAAGGGGACGTGACACCCCTCTGTTCACACCAGGAGTAAACCTCAGAGACAGAATTTGAACCTGGGCCGTCTACTGTCGAAACAGGGCTCCTTCCATTGTGCCACACGGCCTCCATGGGTAGAAGGAGCCCCAGAGATCATTAGATGAAATGTTGGCTCGCCATCCAGGGCTTGGCAGAAGTCCAAAACAGAAGACAAGAAAGGGCTCTGAGTCCCTCCGGGAAGGAGCTGTAGGTCGTCTGTTTCCTCATCTATAAAACCACCACTATGGTGATGAATGTGTGAATCCATAGAGTCAGGACAACTGGAGACAATTCCTGGCAAGGAGACATCCCGTCATGTGAATTTGACCTCCAAATAGTGTGAGAAAAGCACTTTGGCATTCTTAAAGCAGCCCAGAAAGGCGAGTTGTCTCCCTTGACAATTCACATGTGGCGCAGATATTATCCTCCCCCTCATACGGATGAGGAAACTGAGGCCCAGAGGGAAGGGATCTGTCTGAGGTCACTTAGTAAGTCGAAGAGCTGGAACTCAGATCTTCTGACCCCCAAGTCCAGAAACCCAGCTTTCTTCTCTTTAAGACTCAGGGCCCAGGGTGCTGAGGTAGCATAGGCCGAGGCAGGAGGAAGGGGCCCAAATCGGGCCTCACACACTTCCTCACGGGGCGATCCTGGCCAGGGCACTTCACCCCGACAGCCTAGAGCTGCCTACGCTTCTGCCTTAAAAGATACTAGACAGAGGGGAAAAGGCTGAAGGATTCCGCACGCATCAGGAAGACCCGACTCCGCTTCCGCCTCAGCTGCCAAGAGCAGGTCATTTCAGGCCTGTCCGGCTCAGCGTACAACCGCAGCGCCTCTTCCCGAGGCCTGCTGGGCAGACCACAGGGCAGATCCCTGGGAAGCGCTGCTCACCATAAAGCACCCCCCAAGAGGGGCCCAGGTACTGTGGAGATGACTGTTTACCAGTTACAGAAGGACAGCACAAAGCACGTGAGACCTACCCTGGCGTTCTCCCGCTTCAAGTTTTTCAGTCTCTGGACTTCCGTGAGCTGTACACGAGACAAAACATGACATTCACACTCGACGTCCAGAACCAGACCCGTCTGTCTACGGATGGATGTTTTAGCAAGAATGCACACCCGCCCAGTGGACTGGGCCCTGCCGGCTCCAGCGTGGCCTCGCCCAGGCTACAGGCCCGCGGCCACAGCAGGAACACTGCAGTCCCTCATCTAAAGAGCAAGAGAGGGGGCAGCTGGGTGGCTCAGTGGATTGAGAGCCAGGCCTAGAGACGGGAGGTCCTAGGTTCAAATCTGGCCTCAGCCACTTCCCAGCTGTGTGACCCTGGGCAAGTCACTTGACCCCCATTGCCTAGCCCTTACCACTCTTCTGCCTTGTAACCAATACACAATATTGACTCCAAGCCAGAAGGTAAGGGTTTAATAAAAAAAATTAAAAGTAAAAATAAATAAAGAGCAAGAGACAATGTGCACGCATCCAACAACTCAGACTCCAAAATGACGGTTTCACATCAGTAAAACGTACCATTTTAATAAGCTGTTCCTTAAAAACCGAATAAAACCGGTCGATTGCTCTCTGACACACTCTAGATGACACTTGCTGCCTGCAGAGACAAGAGCATTTACTCCGAGCAGGCCACATGATGAGGCTGTTCTCTGGGTAAGAATGATAAATGCATATTTTAGACGCATCAGGTGCCCCTTCTGTGGTTCTGTATAAATGGGGGATGAATCGATACATATATTTAAAACTGCCAAGTTGGTCTTCCTGACATTTGAGTCCATTGTTTTTTTCAGATTCCAGTGCCATGTAAATCTAATTTCTTTGTTTTTTTTTAAAGCTCCCCCTTCTGTCTTATAATCAATACCAAAGATCAGTTCCAAGTCAGAAGAGAAATAAGGACCGGGCAAACAGGGTTAAGTGACTTGGCCCTGGGTCACACAGCTAGGAATTGTTGAGGCCACATTTGAACTCGGGACCTCCCGATTTCAGGCCTGGTGCGTCATCCACCGTGCTAGCTACTTTCACAAAAATCCCTTTGGTCTTTCCTAGTGTTAGCTAATAAAATACTGTTCAGAAGAGTCTGAGAAATGATTCTTTCTTGGACCAGTCAGATGACAAAATGGTAATGCCAGAGATAGGTCATCAAACTTCTTGTTTATTGACAGAAGCGATCCTAGTGCAAGCTGTAAGCATGCAACAAGTTTTTGCAGATTCATTTCTGTTTTCTTAATAGACTACATGTATGTTTATATATACACATATACCCATTTGTATATACATACACAAGATCTCTCACACACATATGCTTTTAAGTGTACACATGTTTTCTCTTCCAATTCTGCCTCTTCTAGGAAGCCTCCCTGGATTCCTTCAGTTAGCAGCAACCCCTTCTCCCTTTCAATGTCACCTGGAACTTTTCTTATTCCTCTTTTAAGCACAACTCTAATACATAAGCGTCCCATGTTTTTGAATATGTGTCTCTCAGGGGCAGTGTAGAATAACGATGGATCAGGGATCTGGCCTCGGAACAAGGGGGCTCTTGGGTTCTAGCTGTGGCCCTGACACTCATGGTGTCCGAGGCAATTCTTCCTGCAAGAATGATATCCCAGGTCCTATCCTTATCCCTTATCCCCTCCCTAACTTAGAGGCACAGGGGCTGTTGCACCCTTTTGAAGTTGACTTGTGGAACTGAGAATGCTATCTTGATGAAGACAACACTACTATTATCTCGATGGAGGAGCACAATGGCAGACACTTACTTGTACTCTACCAGAATTTCCTCAAATGCTGATAAAACAACCTCTGGCTTTCTGAGATCTCTGGTAGACCTTTTCTTCTTACCTAGAGACCAAACATACAGAGAGGAGGAGAAATCACTGAGATATGAGAAAGGATGCTATTTCAGTACTCTTACTAAAAATAATCACGGCATTCTCTAAATGCTGTGTGGAGCACTGCACGTGGAGTCCAAAGCCCAGGGCTCGAATCCCAGGTCAGCTCCAGAGGACCTGTGTGATTTGGGGCCAGTTAATCTCCTCTAGACCTCGATTTACTTAGCAGAAAAACTAAGACATTGGACTAGATGACAATGAGGTCCTCTCAGGCTCATGAATTCTGGAGGGTCAGGGGCTTGCTGGTATTCCAGTAGCATCCCTGGGACAAGAGTAGCTTCTGGTAAGGTCAGCTTTAATGGCTAATGTATTTTCATTGAAAATAGCCAAGAAGAATTCATAGTATGAAAACAGGCTGTCTTTCATATACGATGTGAAAAAATTTAATTTAATTATCCTTAATTTATTCGATATGTGACCACTCATACTTATATAGCGTTTTTAAGGTTTACCAGGCATTTTCTTTACAGAGACTTACCGAGATAGGGAGTACAAGTATTATCACACATATTTTATAAATGGGGAAGCTGAGGCTCACTAGATCATTTTTTTAAACCCTCACTAGAAAGATGGTAGTAACTTGCCCAGGGTCACACAGGTAGGAGGTGTCTGAGACCAGATTTAATTTGGCTCCTTCCCCCTCCAGGCCTGGCACCATCCAGCTGCCCCCATTATATCAGCTTTTGACTGAAAACAAGGTTTAAAGAGCAAGGAGTTTCTTTTTTAAGAACTCTCCCCTAAGAAACACAATTGGTGAGGGAAGGGGAAATCAAGGAGCCAGGGTACAAATCTGCTTAGGAACTTTGGCAGAAGCGCAGAGGCATCTTTGGATCAGAGACATAGAGTTTGTCTTGTCCAATCCCCTCATCTTACAGATGGGGAGACTGAGACCCACAGAGATTAAATGATTTACCCAGTTAGTAAGTGGCAATGTTTGGACCCAGACCCTTTGGCTCCAAAGCCAGCATTCATTCCAAAAGTCCCTACTATGGAATAGACAAAGCCAAATATTATGACTCAAGGCAATCTTTTTCCTTCAGGGAAGAGAAAAGTAGATCCCCTGGAAGCACAGAAGTCTCACAATTATTAGCACAATTGATAGTGGGAGTTTTCCTCCTCTGGAAGCTTCAGGTCCAGGCCTCATTCATATAGTATATATTTGAATTTACTTCCCAGAAAGGAATTCCTAACTTACCATGAAGCCACAATAGTCATTATTTATTACCTGAGTTTAATGGTCCACTTTGAGATTTCTCCCTCTTTCCATGAGGGCTCCGTCTTGTTCTAGGAGGTGTCTACAAATAACATAATGCAACTTGAGAAATGGATGCACTCACTGAGAACGCAGTACGTAAAAAAAAGGACAAAACAATATGTAGGGAAAATATTTGTCATTTTCCTGCCTTTGCTCAAGAATAAGATAAGAACTTTTTAAAAAATGCCAAATTATACTTTCAAAAACTTGCATGAAATCATGAACTATGCAATTAATCCAAAGTGATGTTTAACTGAGTTATAATTTGCTTGTAAAGTTCAGTATATTCTCACTCATTCAGATTAAAAAGCATCACACTTCAGGGAGATGAAGGATTTATGTTAAAAAGCCTGGGGGGCAGGAAGGTTTGGTGGGAATAAATCTACTTTAGGGGGAGAGAAAGAGGGAAGGAGAGAGACAGAGAGAAGGAGAGAGGGAGAGAGAGAGAGGACAAGAGAGAGGACTGAAGTCAGAGCATGGAGCCAGGAGTTAGCGTTTATATAGCACCTCTATGTGCCAAGTACTGTGTTAAGTTTTTCAATTACAGTTTTACCCCATTTGATCCTCACAACAACCTTGGAAGGCAGGTGCTATCATTATTTCCATTTTACATATGAGTAAACTGAGGCAAGCTATGGTTAAGTGATTTTCCCACAGTCACAAAACTAGTAAGTTTCTGAGACAGAATCTCACCTCAGACCATGTTAATGAGTGTATCCTTTATTCTGTAGGCAACAGACAGATTCTGAGCAGATCAGATCTGTGCCTTACATATATTACACTAATAAGCATTACTTCTAGGAGGATTCAAAGAGAAAAATGGAAGGAGGGGAAATTACTGTGTTAGTTGAACAGGGAGATAACGGGGCCCTGAGCTACGGTAGCAGCAATGGGAATACTGAGAAATTTGGGGAGCAGGGAGAAACATGATATTGGTTCTAAACATGTTGGATTTGAGGAGAAGCAGAGAGAATATGGCACAAAGAACGCCAGATTTGATGTTAGGGAGACATGACAGGTTCAAATTCACCGTCGGAGCCTCAGTTTCTTCATCTATATCAAAGTGCTATGGCTAAGATCAAATGAGGTAACATATTTAGAGCTCTTTGTAGTCTCAAAATTCACTCTATAAATGCTAACTGTTGTTATCCATGATATGGATTTTTACAGCTGAAGGGCTCTTCTGAGTGCCAGGATCACCGAGGAGCACACATACTGGCCATGGGGCTGGGGGGCATCTGTGAAGTTTCCACGTTGGGAATTCTCTACTCCAATGAAATCCTTAGTCAGGCCAGAGAATTACTCCTGGATATGCCTGAGGAACGCTTTGCATCCCCCAAGGAGCAAGGCAGGCCTGATGATGATGATGATGCAGAGGGCAGGCCTAGAGGCACAGATTGGAAAGATAATCCCAAAGAGGTGATATCTGAAGTACAAAATGAAAAAACACACTCAGAGAATGAAGACTCAAGGAGGAAAAAAAGTGTACCTTGGACAGAGTCATGAAGATCGCCTATATTTCAGTAGTGGAAGAGACTGAAGAGCTAACTCCCCCAAAATGAATAAACAAGCCAGGAGAGGTAGGATAGTATGGTTTCATGGAAGTCAAGGGAAGACAGAATTTCAACAAAGTGAGGATGATGGTGTAGGTTAAATCCTAACTAGAGAAAAGTAAAGGAAGATGAGACTCAGTGGATTTGTTTATTAAGAAGTCATTTGGTAACTTTTGAGGAAGCAACTGGTATATAGTAGTGGAGGTGAATTATGTTATATACACTAGTATTTAAGATAAAGTGGTATAAACCAATCTTTGCAGACAGGTGGCAGGAGAAAGAAGAGAAGTAGGATGATAGTTTGAGGGTATCAAAAGTTTTTAGGATAATGGAAGCTTACATATGTCTTTAATGAAAAATGAAGCAATCAGCAAAGAAAGTGAGATGGAAGTTATAAGTCAAGTAGAAATAATTAAAGGAATATTTTTTGTAGGGAGGAATGAAAAAAAATACATTGGGAGAAAAATAGCAAAAAAAAACCCCAATACATTGAGAAAAATATGACATAGTGTTAAAACATACAATGTTTCACACCTACTCTGCAAAGGAGTGGTAAGAGATCTTTTTCCACAAGAATCATTAGATGCCTTCTATGTGGCCAGTCACTCTTTAATTAACTTGGCAGGAGGTGGGTAAGATATTTTACCCTAAGTCCTCTGGGGTCATAGTTGGTCAAATTTCCTATGACCAAAATTCATGTCTTTCAAAATAGTTTGTTGATATTGTATAAATTGTTCTCCAAGTTTTGCTTACTTTGTTCTTCATCAATTCCAGAATTTTCTAAAATGTCTTTTCTAAAATATCTTTCACTATTCTTATAACATAAGAATATTCTATTTATATACCATAATTTGGCCATTCATCAATTAATGGAAACTATCTTCATTTCCAAATCTTTTTTCTTTTTAATAACCTCAAGAGCTACCCTGCAAAACTAAAGGTTTTTCTGCTTGTAATGATTCCCTCTCTAGTATTGTTCTCCTTAACTCTGTCCTGATCTTGCTTTTTTCCCTGTTGAGTTTGATGTATTTTTACACTAAACACTATGTGAGTTCACTCCTCCTTTGACCATTTCAGATAAGAATGAGCTTCCTGATGGCTGCTTCCCTTGCCTCTTTCTTCATCTATTTTTATATCTACCTTCTCTTTTCTGCAGCACTATATTCCTTCTTTTGCCATTTTTTTCTTTCCCCTCTTATAATAATCAGAACAGAATCAAAGCAATCCCAGGTCTTTGGCTTCTCCCTCAATGCCCTCTGAAGACATTAAAATTTGGAAAAGACATGTTTCTTCTCCCCCATTAGAATCTTAGCAAGTCGTCAGTGTACAGACCCTTCCAAACATTCATTTTTCTTTCTAGGTTTCTTTTGAGTCTTGTGTTTACATTTCAAAGATCCTCTTTTGTTCAGTAGTTTTCCTCAGGAATGTTTCAAAATCCTCTATCTCATTAAAAAAATCCTCTTTTCTGAGATCATACTTTGTTTTGCAGAGAAGTTATTCCTGAATGTTAAGTCTATAGAGTTTGCCTTTTGGATGCTGTATTTCCAAAATTTTCTTTCATTGGAAGAAGATGCTGCCAGTACTTGTGTGTTCCTAACATTCCTTTTATACCTGAATTCTTACTGGTGGTTTCAAGTATTTTTTTTTTTAATTGACATGAAAGCTTATGGGTTTTGACTGTGAGACTCCTGGAACCTTTCCTCTTGGTTCCTTCAGATGATTTTTCACTTTACCCTCTGATAGTAATAGATCTGACCAGTTTTCTATTATAATTTCTTGAAGTATAACATCCAGAGGATATTTTTAGTCATGTTTTTACACAAATCCAGTGATTATCAATCTATTTTCTAGGTCAGTTTTTTTTTAATAGCATGCGCCTTATTTTCTTTTCTTTTTAAAATTTTTTTATTATATTTCTTACTGTCTCATAGTCACTGAGTTCTGTTTGGTTTATTTAAATTTTCAAGAAACCTATTACTTGAGCAAGGCTCATCACTCCTATTCTAAATTGTTCATTTTTCCAATTTTTTCCTCTAGAGCTTTTACTTCTTAATCTCTTGCTTCATTTCTTTCTTGTATCCATGTAATTCTCACAGAATATCTACTTTTACCTCTTGCAATTATTGTGGAGTTACTC
This sequence comes from Monodelphis domestica, assembly GCF_027887165.1. Lineage (NCBI taxonomy): Eukaryota > Metazoa > Chordata > Mammalia > Didelphimorphia > Didelphidae > Monodelphis > Monodelphis domestica. The sequence continues at coordinate 232,419,346 of NC_077232.1, forward strand.
TGGTCTTCTAAGTTTAGTTTTTAGGTATTTCTGAATCTGTAGTAATTCTTCATACTGGTCAGTAACTTCCTCATAATTCCACCCTTCATTCTGAAATCAGAATTGTGTGCCTGAGCCAGAATCTGTTGCTCTTTTGGGTAGGATGGATGGCCCTGCTTGATTTCAACCAGGGTCACCTACATTTCTCCCCTGACCTCTATTTCCTGGGATGTGTCTACACTAAAAATATCAATAGTTTTTAAGCCCTCTTGGATCTTTATGTCATTTGGGGATAGAGTGCTACAGACCTCAGAGCCCCTGGGCCTTAGATATTCTAGTATGAGTATGGTTACCTTCAGAAGGCCACTTCTGGTCCCAACCAATCCCAAGGTTCACACTGAGTTTCCCACTCCTCTATGGTTTCTGGAGGTAGTCCCCTGTTCCTCCTGCCTTTGGATCAGAGCCTTGCAGGCTGGGTGTCTAGTCTTACGCTTCCTGTCTTATTTTGCTTCACTATCACTGTCTTTTCTGGCACCTCTTCATTCCTACTGCCTGTGGGTCACTGGCTTATTCTGTAACTCTGAGGTGGAGGAAGTCATTTACTAGGGTTTTTCATTGGCTTTCTTGATAGCTATTCAGTCTGATACAGATTTCCAGTGTTTGCTAGAGTGTCAGTATGGGACCCTCCCTTCCAGAGTTCAAAAGTCCAGAACATATACTTTAATAAGGGGAGACAACACAGAGAATAGTAATGGCCAAAGAGAAAAATCTCTTACCTTTTCCTTCTCAGTGGTAAGTGAGGCTCTCTTAGCAACACAAATGAGTTCATCAGATGACACTGATTCCACAGGTTTCTCTGAAAGGCTTGCAGAATACACAGTTGGGGAAATTTTAACTTTCTGTTTTTTCATACTCTTTACCATAGATGTCACTCTGTCTGAAACACTTTCCAATGTGGTATCATTAATTCTTGATTTGGATTTTCTTCGCATCTACAGAAAAACCAATTGCAGTATTGTCTTGAAAATAATTCAAAATTATTAAAAACTCAACTTGTTAGGAAGCTGGCAATGCACACTAAGGGTTATATATGAGCTCTATACAACTGTTATTAACAGTTAAATGTGATTTCACAGGCCCTGAGCCAGCTCTCAGAACTTATTTTTTAGCTATTGCAGAGAGCTAATAATGCATAAGAGGTTTAGGTAGACCTGATTTTACTACTTACTAGCTATACCATCCTGGGCAACTCAATTACCCTATGCCTCAATTTCTACTTCTGCAAAATGGAAATAACAATGGGGGAATCAAAAGAGATAGTGGCTATAAAGCATTTTGCTCATCAAATGCTATATAAATATAAGATTACTATTCAATGCAAAAATAGCATCCCAATAGTAGAATATATATGTATTATATTGGAAGCATTCTTTTATGTCTCAAGTAGAAATTTCTTTTGTCCACAAAGTTGCTGGTGAAAACTAAGTCTCTCTATAGCCATTATCTGAACAGGTTTAGAAATGCATATGGCTGGCTGGAATTTACCTTTTTCCTTCTCCCTATTATAGAGTCCTCTTCTTCCTCAGAGTGATTTTCAGTCACTTCCACACTGCACCAAACAATACACAATGTAAACTTTAACCAAACTTTTATCCGTGTAACTCTTCCAACTGTCACTTAAAATGACAGCAAGATGTTACACATCAATTTTGTAACAATTCCCCAATTCGGACTTTGCTACTAGCATCAATGCAATGATCCAGGACAATCCTGAGAGACTTATGAGAAAGAACGCTATCCACATCCAGAGAAAGAACTGTGGGAATAGAAATACAAAAGAAAAACATATGATGGATCACTTGTTTATATGGGTATAGGTTTTGGGGTTTTCGTTTTAAAATTTTATTATAAAAATGAATAATATGGAAATAGGTTTCAAGTGATAATACATATATAACCCAGTGGAATTGCTTGACAGCTCTGGAGGGGAGAAGGGAGGAGGGAGGGAAAAGAGAATATGAATCATGTCGCCATATATTTTAAAATAAATAAATCAGAAAAAAAGAAGCAATGTCCTAGTTTAGTTTGCCGGACCTATGATGTCACTGGCTTAGGAAAGACCCAGGGAGGAAACTCCCTCCACCATTGCCAGTGGGCCATTCTGCAGTAACAGAAGTCTTAGGGAATTGTCCAGGACCTCGAGAGGTTAAGCAAGAAGCTCATCCAGTGTGATACCACTAGTGCATTGGAAAAGAAGATAAAACTACAACCCATTGACTGATAATGCCTTCTAGTTTTTGATAAGTAATTACTATAATGAGTTCTTCAACAATCCCATTAAGACACACAAAGGCAACTGGCTTTAACATACCCTTTTCTGGCCTTTTTTCCAGGTGGAGGAGAATCAACTGAAGGAATTGTCGTCTCACTAGATCTGCAGATTTCTTCCATTTCCGAATACAGAGCAGTACTATGTAAAGGAGCAACTATATAAAATATAAGGACAACACTAAAATGGCATTGGAACTGTTACATTTGCTCCCCAAACCATGAGGTCTGAAGTAGTCTCATTTCTGAAAGAAGCTTCCATTCATCTTTTTTTTTTTTAGTGGCAAACAAAACAGCTAAACCATCTTGTCAACATATGGACCTGGATGTGAATTATTTCAAAGTTAATAGTAACTTTTGGGAAATGTATGTTTAATAAAAGAATATCAAGTGGATATAGGTAAGTTCTCGCATCCTCTGTTGCTATTGAGATAGGAAAAAGATACCACATGTGATCTAGTGATGAAAATTAGATATATATAGATTGACTTAGAGCAGCTCTTTTTATAGGAACAAAGAACTAAAAACTGGGGAGGGAGAAAGGTACCCATCAATTGGGGAATAGATGAAATTATATAGTTAATGGAATATTATTGTGCCATAAGAAATATTCAAAGGGAAAGTTTCAGAGAAACCCGAGATGATTGATTTGAACTGATGCAGACTAAAGAGAACAGACCCAGGAAAATAATTTCTACAATAATGACATTAAAAACAATCTTACCTTCCTTCTTAAAATCAATATTAAGTATTGGTTTCAAAGCAGAAGAGCAGGAAGGGCTAGGCAATGGTGATTAAATAACTTGCCCAGGGTCACCCAGCTTGGAAGTATCTGAGGCCACATTTGAACCCAGGACCTCCTATTTCCAGGCCTGGCTTTCAATCCACTGCGCCATCTAGCTGCCCAACAACCACATTTTAAACTAGTCTTCTTTTTCTCTGGAGTTATCCCTAAACATTCTTCAGTTGTTTCGATTAGTCCCTGTGTGGATCGATTGGTTCTGTAAGACTATCAACTATGTAGATTGGTTCTTTAGTTGTAGTTTTCTTTATATCTATTTTCTTTGCTGTTACTGTGTTGTGATGGTTTAGAGAATTGTGATGTTGCTTTTTCTTTACCGATGTAACCTTATGTTGTTGTTAGTGTTATGTTTTGTAACTTTTTCTTTTCTGTCCAATCCCTAAACCAAATCTACATGCAAAGAAATTTTCTAGATATGCTTTAATTTGTTCTTTAGTTTTCTCTTTTTGTGTTAGTAAGCTCCATGTATTTGAATTATATATATCTTGTTGTATCTCTGCTATAACATTCTGAATCTCTTTTTCCATCTCCATAACATCTCTCTGCTTTTTACTAATATTTTGTTCCAACCCTTCTTGTAAAATTCTTACATTTGTTGATATCACCCTTATGTCACCATCACCCTTTATGTATTTTATGTCCAATCCCTCGTCTCTTCCTTTTAACTACTTTCCATTCGTTTCCCCCACATATAGTCTTTTGTTTTAATGAAGCTGGGTCCTTAGCTCCAACATCTGAATAAAGGTTTCTCCCCTTTTTGGATAGCTGCCTGCATCATTTTTAGATCTGGTGCTTCTGATTCCTTTCATCTGCAGTGATCACAACAACTATTACTTCTCTCATAGTTCTTGTAATATCACGTACAAATGGAAGGAAGCTCCTGGACTAATCACAGAATTGTGGGTACAGTAAAGAAGTCATGGTATTTATTGGAGAGAGAAAGATCAATGGCCTTTAGGAGGTATGGAGAATACAATGAGAGAAGACTTGACAAGAAAACCAACAAGCAAGGTCAGACAATAGATTCCAAGAACCTTTGGGAACAGGGAGAATACAGATGAACTGCAGCTGGGAAGTGCTTGGTTTTGAGCTTTCTTTTTTTTTTCATCCTCAATCCCTTAGAAAAGTACCTAAGTAGATTAGTTGTTCATGTGAATTTCAAAACTACTCCGCCCTATTCAGACCATTCTTTAGAAGATAGGATTTAGCTATTTCCTGATCAATAACAAGAGATACTTGGAATAACAGAATCAGGTCTTGCGAAACTACAATATCCACCCTACTCAATGTAACAAGATTAGAAAGTGCTGCAGCAAAAGTCAAGATTTAATTATTTGAGAATATGACCTTCAACAGACATGTGCAAAAAGGGCAGACCTCTGGGCGGTCCTAGGTCAAGCCAGAGCCTCCATTGGCACATGTGAGATGCAGGAAGTGAGGTAGAGAACAGCCTCGGGAGTTCTCCAGACTTCCTGTGATGAGGGCTAGAGGCAGTGGGAGGCTGATGCTTGGAGTTGGAGGAGGCGTGAACTGTTTTTCTCCAGATTGGTCATGTGAGTGATAAGGACTGATCTCTTTCCTTGCCTTGACTATCCAGGGCCTTAAAGCCCGCTTTGGCTCAGCCTGAGCAGAGTGGGTATTTAAAACCTCTTTCCTTCTCTCTCTCCCTCCCTCTCTCTAATACTTTCTTCCTCCTGTTTGTAATTAAAACACCATAAAAAAAAATGACTGAAAAAAGCCAGTGCTGGGTTAGTCTTTGGTTCTTCAGTACTGAATATTCTGGGTCATTTTGGCCTGCTTATTCTGCTTTTGGGTACCAGTAAACCCATCTTTCTCGTTTTTGTGTGATTAAATAGCAGTGCAGTTACAAAAATTAAAAACAAGAAACTTTGAAACTGTGCCTGTGTTGAGCTAATAAAAGTGTTTTCTAAGTCGCAAGTACCATACAATTGAAAGATATTCCTGTTGTTGATGACAGAAAACCAGCTTCAACTCACCTAAAATTGAGGGGAAAAATTCAAATAAACAAGTATTTTCTCTGAGATACAGGCAATGGATTTTTATATTTAAAGATATTATGAATATTTAACAGCACAATTTTTAAAAATTCACATACTAACCAAAGGAATCACCCAATTCTTCATCTTGCTCAGTTTCATTCACCTTCCCAATAACTGAGAGGTCCAAGTCTTCAGGGAAAGGTATTTTACCAGAAAGATGCAGTTTTTTGTTTAGCTAAAAGTGAAAAAAGTCAAATAACTGAATTGTTCTGCTACTAAAGATTTAATTGCATTTCTTTAATATGGATAGTCTTGCTATTATGAATGCCTTGAAGAGGAATCAAAGAAAAATGGATTCTCCTTAACAGCACCCTCCTTCCCTAGATACCCACTTATATGGACTTATATGGCCCATAGAGGCTATCTCCTTAGAAGGCTGTCCTTTCAATAATGCCATCAATATGTTATACAGACATTCCCACCTAATCTAATGGAAATTGCTATCACATCTTTTTGACCAACTACTCATTTATACTATTATTTCTATTGAAACAAACCTAAATTGTTGCTTTCCGGGAACTAGTTCACAACATTTGATGAAGTTATACTTTTCTATATCCCCAGCACTTGGAACAGTGTTGGCGCATTGTAGGCATTTAATGAACGTTTAGTAATTTTTAATTAATATCAGCATATACATGGCAAAGGTAATAAGAATGTAAAACAAACACTACCAGGCTTCAAAGATAGTTCAATTATCCAATAAATCACTTCATGAAATATAGTTCAATCATCTGAGAGTCACTTCAAAGAAGTATTATGTTCTATACTTCCCTCTTCTTTTTGGATTCTCCTAAGTGAACAGACTCCCAATAATTCTTTGTTAAGCACCAGGCTTATGCTCACTTCAGCAGCAGAGACACTAAACTTGAAATGAACCAGATTCATGTGGCCCCTGAGCAAAGATAACATGTAGATTCATGAAGTTGTCCATATTTTAAGATTTAAGATCAATGAAAAAACCAACTATGATTAATTAATTACTGAGTACTAATAATGAAGAATGCTCCCCTTTTCCTGAGAGAATGGTGATGAACACATATTTTTGAACAGGATTAGTTAATAGGAAGATTTTTTGCTTGCCTATATATGCATATTTCAATGATTTTCTTGTCTTGTTTTCCCTCTTCAGTAAGAGGGTTGAGGGGAGATGGTAGATGAAAGGAAATGTTCATTGAAAAAAAATTTTGATTAAAAAATAAAGCACAAGGCTACAATATCCTCATTATGATTAACCTTCCCCACTCCAAGAAACATTTCCCCTACCCCAATAAATAATGTAATTCTTTAAGTAATACTTTTGAAAGAACATTTTCATTTTCCTCTCCTTTACTGTATTCATTTAAAACCTCTTTTCCTGTCTCACCCAAGCCTTCCCAGGTGTCAACAACATTTGATTATTCCTAGTTAACCTCATTCAATTACATAATTTAACTGCTGGAAGGGACCTCTGGAGGCCATATAATCCTTCCTATACCAGAACAAGAATCCCCTCCAAAACACTGAACAAGGTGTTTTGAAGACCTTAGATGATAGAGAAGTTACCAAATAAGGTGGCCCATTCTGGGTTTAGATGACATCAAAACTAAATCTCTTAACCATTAACCCTAATTTTGCTCTCTCTGTGTTCAGGATAGAGAGCATTACTCCAGGTGTGACCATGACAAAATCCAGAGAAGAAAATAACCCTTTCCCTTCTAATCAAATTGCATAAACTTTTCCCTCCTTCTCTCACCCTCTGTCCCCCAAATCACTAACTTTTTTATTCACCACAGTAGGAATTGTTCCTTCTACTTTCCAAAGCTTCTTCTAACCAAGATTTGTAATGATTTCTATTTTTAATTATGATTACTTGCTACAGAAAGAAAATAAGGAAACTATATTCCCTCAGCATTTTGGTTTGTATAGTTATCTCTTCTACATATCCCTGGACTGTCTGACTTGAAAAAGAAAATTTTAGTAGGAAGAAAATAAAAGGTTTCTACATTTTAACAGAAATAGCATACAGCCAAGGATCCTGTACTAAGACAAACAAAACTTTAATTTCTAACTGCATTTAGCTCTATTCAAACAGAATCTCAATTTACATTTTGTATCAATAACAATACCAATTGTTAGGAAGTTAATAACAATATTTGTTATAAATAAGTGAACGCCTGGCTAAGAACTGTGTTACAAGTAACTCTGTAATTGCACTTTGGATGCCTTTATGACTCACAACAGGAAGATTTTCTATAGCAGTTTGCTCTGCAATAGAACTTCCTTATTTGAAAAAAATACTGGAATTCTTTCATGGAGACATCTTCCAGCAGGGAGAAAAATTATACATCCTTCACCTAGGTCCTTACACTTGCCTTGATATTTCGCTGAGTCACTGTCAACTACATGTTCTCTCAGAAAGTCACAGCTATATTTTAACTTGTGCATTTCAGTTAAGATTAAACTGGCCAGAGTAAAGTATACCTTGTTATCAAGTTGTTTTCCTCTTGGACTTTATTCATTAAGAATCATAATATTTCTGCTTTCCAGTCTCATACATATGATTCACTCCCAAATTTTCAAAAAATAAAATACATTTCTAATTTTTAACTGACTAGATAAGTTAAATACTCCAAGGCTCCATTATTTTTTTTTCCATTTTGCCAATTATTGAGTGGCTGCTTTAAGACAACGAGGTTTTAGAAACATTTAACTAGGAATCTTAAATATAGTTTTAACTTTGGAAATTATATCATCCCATTATTTTAATATTTCTGTCCTATACACAGACATACGGCCAGTTTTCCAAAGTCAAGTGATCTGAGAACATCAACACTGAGAATTACACACAAATGCATTTTTTTAAATACACCCTAAAAAGAATTAACTAAATGTGGAATGATTATACATTTTAATGTTACAAACTATGATGAGAATGAAAATGTAAATATAGCTGTGAGTTTATGAACAAAAAACCTAAGTAAACTTAATCTCTTAGATAAATGAAGTGACATGCACTTTTTTCCAGAAAAGATAAATAATTTACAGCACCAAAACAGTAGTTAAAGTATTGTGTAAAAATGCTTTTCTTAATTAAAACTAAGTCTAATGAAAAGAGAATAAAATCCAATAGTAGCCTTTATTTGTTATAAAGGCAGAAACAACCTAAGCTGATTTTTTTCTAAGAAACCAATTGGAGACATTCTACTTGCTCCCATTTTCATCTCTTATTTGGGGAGAATGCTGGATAAAAGGGTATGGGACTGGCAGTTAAAACTCAGTTCTCCAAAGATAAGACCTAGGCAGGTATTTAAAAACAGTCAGCTCGATTATTCTAAATCAAATATGCAGAGCTAGACATTCTGGCCCAACTTTTAATACAATTTAAACCGTAGTCCATCTGTAAAAGTATACCCCCTACCCCCGAATTCTTCAGCCCCGTAGAAATCACACTTCATTGCAGACTATAAAACCCCAAAGATCGAAAAATTCTTCCTGCGTTTTAAAAAGAGGGTCATCGTAACACACAAACAGCACTTATGCACTCTGGCAATATACACTGTTTCCAGTATGGTTGGAGCAGGCGACAGAGATGTGTGTGTAAGCAACAGAAAGAATGTTTCAGAAGCCAATGCAATCAACAGCCAGCAGAGCCTGTTGTCCCATCACACTTGATCCCGTAGTCGGGCAAGTCTCTGGGACAATTCGTCCTGCTCCGTGGAGGCGACGGTGGCTACGGAGCCAGTCTGGCCCTGGGGCAATTCCATGTTGAGATCCAGGCCAGCCTCGTCGGCCATCTCCTGGAGCAGCAGGTCCACCTGGCCCTGCGGTGTGGTCAAGGTAGTGGTGCTGCTCATCGTGTCTTCCATCTGCTGTGTCTGCACATCCAGGGTCTCAAATTGGTGCTCGAATTTGTCCATAAGCGCCGAGATTTTCTCCAGGTTCATGCTCCTTAGCGCAGCGTCCATGGACTTGACGACACCGGCCAGGGACTTGGTGACTTTGCCCATGGTCACGGCCGTCTGCACTCGGGCCGCCACAGCGTCCACTCGGGCGCTCAGCCGCAGGAAGTTGACACCCTGGTTCTTCTGGCGTATGGCGTTCTCGGCGTGGATGCGGGCCACTTCAGTGTTGCCCTTCTGGATGGCTTTCTTGATCTTGGCCTTCTCGGCCTTCTCCTCTTTCTCGCACTTCTTGGCGTTCCTGCTGAGCTCCTTGGCGGCAAATTTGAGGTTGAAGAGGTGCTTCTCCATGGCCGACATGGCACCCGAGGCTTCTAGGAGACTACACCCGGCCCGGGAAGGAGCGAGGGGGGCGCGGCTCCCGGCCCAGGGAGGCTTCTTTCCCGGACAGGGAAAAGAGCGGTACCTGGAAGGGATAGGACCAACAGCAGGTCTCGGGGGTTCCCCCTCCCCTAGCCTGGCCCGCGGCTGCAGAGCCAACTCAGCCCGGCTCGTTTGTTTTGGACCCCACTTCCTGTTTCGACGTACTTTTGCGTGCCTGCGTATATAATTACGTAGGAGGGCCAGCCCAGGAAGGGGAGGCGGGGCCAACGTCAAGGTCCCAGCTCAGACAAAGAAAGGGCAGGGAAGGCCAACTCAGGCGGGGGTGGGGCCGACATCAGGAAAGGGTGGGAGCAGTAGTCTCAAAGCTAGCTCATTAAGGGGCAGGGCCAGCAGATGGCAGGGGTGGGAACAGTATTTCACAAGGGGGATAGGACGTCAGCATCCTCCTAGCGGAGAAGTCCAGCAGCGGCGGGGCCAACATCTCACACTGGTTTCAGGTACCAGAGAGAGCTAGGACGGCAGCAGCAGTCATTGGGCTAGGTCGGTTGAGGGCGGAGCTGCTAAGGGGCGGGGACAGCTGGGCACCAGTTTTTAATATATCACGTGGCGACAACAGCAGCAAGAGTCACCAAAAGGCAGAGGGACTGGCAAGGCTGGAGCTTCCCTAAGAGCCCTTCAAACGGAGGGCGAGAACTTCTTAAAAGCCGAAGAGGGGCAATTGGGCCCTAGGTTCAAATTTGAACTCAGACACTTACTAGCAGGGTGACCCAGGGCAAGTCACTTAACCCCCATGGCCTAGTCCTTACCACTCTTCTGCCTTAGACCCAATTCGCAGTACGAGTTCTAAGACCGAAGGTAAGGGTTAAAAAGAAAAAAGCCAAAGGATGGGGTGTCTTAATGTTCATTCACTACATCTGGGCTGCTGTTCCCCTGTCCTCAAGCTCTTCTTTGCACTTTGAGGAGCCATGCACTAATGTTTTGCTTGCCTTAATTACTGGAGGTTGGTTAATTATCTTTTCTTTTTCTAAAAATGGTTTCATTGATACCTTTGGCCCTTACACAAGTTATTTAGAGATTTCCCTCCCAAAACTACCCTGTGACAAAGAAAAGCAATTAAGTACAAACCAGATGACTTTTCCTCATCAATAAAATGAAGGAGTTGCAGTAGCTGGCCTCCAAGTTGGGTTGCATCTGATAAAGAGTATACAATATTTTGATCCTAGCCTCTGGGACAAGAACCCATTATTTGACAAAAACTGCTGGGAAAATTAGAAAACAGTATGGGAAAGTCTAGGTTTAGATCAACATCTCATACCCTATACCAATATAAAGTCAGAAGAGTAAATGACTTAAATATAAAAAAGGAAATTATAAGTAAATTAAATGAATATAGAATAGTATATCTGTCAGATGTATGGGAAAGGAAAGAATTTAAGACAGCAAAAAAATTTTTTGTAACAAAAACCTCTGACAAAGATCTAATTTCTCAAAATTATTAGGAGCTAAGTCAATTGTACAAAAAAAATCAAGCCATTCCCCAATTGAGAAATGAATGGGCAAGGGACATAAATGGGCAGTTTTCAGATAAAGAAATCGAAACTATCAATAAGCACATGAAAAAGTGTTCTAAATCTCTTATAATTATATGTATATGTGTATATATGTTATATATATATATATATATAAATATAATTACAATTAGAATATAATCAAAACAACGCTGAGGTACCACCTCACACCTAGCAGATTGGCCAATATGACAGCAAAGAAAAGTATAAATGTTGGAGGGAATGTGGCAAAATTGGGACACTAATGTATTGCTGATGGAGTTGTGAATTGATCCAAACATTCTGGAAGGCAATTTAGAACTCTGCCCAAAGGACCTTTAAAAGGCTGCCTGCCCTTTGATCCAGCCATACCACTACTGGATTTATACCCCAAAGAGATAATAAGGGAAAAGACCTGTACAAAAATATTTATAGCCACGCTCTTTGCAGTGGCAAAAAATTGAAAAATGAAGGGTTGCCCTTTGATTGGTGAATGACTGAACAAATTGTGGTATCTGATGGTGATGGAATACTATTGTGCTGAAAGGAATAATGAACTGGAGGAATTCCATGTGAACTGGAACAACCTCCAAGAAGTGATGCAAAGTGAAAGGAGCAGAACCAGGAGAACATTGTACACAGAGACTGATACACTGTGGTACTATGGAAAGTAATGGACTTCTCTACTAGCATCAATGCAATGATCCAGGACAATTCTGAGGGACTTATAAGAATGCTATCCACATCCAGAGAAAGAACCTTGGGAGTGGAAATCCAGAAGAAAACATTTGACTGATCACATGGTTCAATGGGGATATATATTTGGGGATGTAGACTGTAACTGATCATTCTATTGCAAATATTAATAATATGGAAATAGGTCTTGAACAATGAAACACATAAAACCCAGTGGAACTGCTCGTCAGCTCCAGGCTGGGGGAGGGAAAGAACATGAATCTTGTAACCATGGAAAAATATTCTAAATTAATTAAATTATTTTCATTTTTAAAAAGAGTATACAATATTTTGACCCAGTAATTAGGAGCTCATTTTCTGTCCCCTTACCCACAACACACCTCTTCCTTTGACTGCAATGAGTGGTATATAGGTTCCCTAGGGCTAACAGCATGAGCTAGACCTGAAATCCTACAGCTGTGCTTCCATCTCGACTTTGACACCTACTATTTATATGATCCTAGGAAAGTTACTTCACTTCCTCCTCTGAAATATGAGGGGGTTGGACACCATTAACTCTAAGATGAAATTCATTTTCAAGGTGCTTTCAATTACAACTTGGTTTATCATAAGTACTGTGAATATTATTGCCCTCAATTCTTATCTTACAGATGGGGAGCCTATGGCTCTGAGAGTCAAGGGTGACATGCCTAGATTGGGGGAGGGAAGAACACAAGGGGAGTCTGCCTCAGGTTATAGAATCATCATAGACCTAGGAAGGTCACAGAACTGTAAAGATCACAGATGCAGAATTGGAAGGGACCTCTGAGGCCAACCCCCTCAGGATAATCAACTTTGAACATTCATCACTCAATCTAATGGCTGGGCTGCTTAGATTTCCAACAATCAGGTCTGTATCCCAAAGAGATTTTTAAAAATGGGCAAGGTCCTGTGTGTACAAAAATATTTATAGCTGCATTTTTTGTGGTGGCAAAGAATTGGAAACTAAGGGAATTCCCTCAATTGGAGAATGGTTGGACAAACTGTGGTATATCGTGGTGATGGAATATTATTGTGCTATAAGGGATGATGAACAGGATGATTTCATAAAGAACCTGCAGAGTGAAATAAGCAGAACCAGGAGAACATTATACACAGTAACTTTAATATTGTGGACCAATCAAATGTGATACTTTGCTACTAATAGCAATACAATGATCCAGAACAATTCTGAGGGGCTTATAAAGAGGAATGCCAGATAAAGAACTGTTGGAGTAGAAAAACAGATAAAAATATGATTTATCACTTGTTTGAGTATATGATTTGGGGTTTTGGTTTTATAGGATTATTTGCTTACAAAAATGAATACTATGGGGAAAAAAAGATTTCTAACAATCGATTTCTTGGGGAATCCCATCCCTAGGCAGGAATTATAAGAGCGGCTTTGACTTCTTTTTATCTTTCCCATGCTTCAAAAAAGTAAAAAACCCTGCTCCTTCAAAATACTGTTTATGTTATTTCCCTTCTCCCTGTGTCTTATATCTTCCACATTATTACCACATCCTGCCTTGAAAACCATGGCTCTTTATTTCTTAGGCTATAGCTAGGATCATTTTTGAATACTTCATCTTTTAGCCCTTTAATCTCAACACACTGCCAAGACCACATCATGCCTCTTCTTTTAAAAAATAGGATCTTTGGTGGCTTCCTATTTATTGCCTCCCAAATAAACTCCTGATCCTGGCATTCTCCACAATCCAGCTTAAATCTCTCTCTCTCATGTTATCTACAGCCTAATCTGTACTACTTCCATTCTCCATTCTCCATTCTCATCCTTTCCTCTTTCATCTCTAAGCTTCTGATTATTTTGTCCCCTTTGCCTTGAATGCCTTTCAAGGCTTGATTTCCTTCTCTTGAAATCTGTCCCTAAGTAAATGTTATCTCTTCCAAAGTGGGCATGAGGGAGGCCAGTGAAAAGAGGCAAACTGGGAAATATACTTTGGTTTTTAAAAATGAAAACTGAGACACCTCTCACTTTCTGTCACAGATATCATAGATGCATAAATACATGCATACACTCTTTAAGAGTCATTAGAAGTACCAAAGATTTTTTTTTAAATAGACTACCTTAATATGTGAGTGTTATAAGGAAGAGAGGGTTAGAGCAAGTTTGCAGAGGCATGAGACTAACAGGGAGAAGATTCTAGAATGGAAGAGTAAGGGACAATTAACTGAGGTTTAGGGATCTTTCTCTGGTTTTGACCTGGAGAGACAGGCTGCTTTTCCTTAGTGGCTGATACTACCCTGAATTCCCTATCCTGTCTTGCTGTCCAGCTGCCCTGCTGTTTGTCCTGCTGCCATGCAGATCTGTTGTTATCTACTGCAGTTCCTGGTGATCCTAAACCATCTGTCATCTGATTGTGAGACCAGGCCTGGGTCCTTTTGGATCTAGGACCTTCCCTGGGCCCTATCTGGCTTACACAGACCCTTTCCTTAAAACCAGTGAAGGTGGGGTTTAGTTTAGCTTAGCCAAGAATAGGGACTGGGATTTTAGGCAGTGAGGAGAGGATTAGTGTAGGAAAAATCACTCTGAAGAAATCTCTGTGAAGAGAGATACTAGATCCTGGGGTATTAGTTAGAAAAATTAGCTTTAGGTTACTCCATGCCCTTCTACCTTATTCTTTTTTATTAAGCCTACTTCCCATTTCACTGAATGATCTGTGTATATAGTCTCAGTTCAGGTTTTGCCTGGCTGCAGTTTGTTGGCCTTCCCACACCATAGATAATCTTCTGATACTGGCCCAACATAATTCATCCCTACACATCCCCAAACACCCTTTCCTTTTTACATGAGTCATGTCAGAATCAGTTATCTACAGTTAAGACCATCAATTAGCTACAGCAAAGGTCAAAGTCAACAGGAATAAAGATGAGAACACATTGCATGTGCCCAAAATAGCTTCAATAGGGCACCTATTCAGACAGGCCACCAACATCCAAAAATGGAAAACGGGGAAAAAAGGCAAAGATACTGACTTCAACAATTACCATTTCCTACAAAATCTTAAACAATGCAGAGCAGTCATTACAGTAAGAAGAGTGCCCCCCCCCCAAAAAAACAAGACAAAACAGAGAAACCACCTCAGTCACCAAATGATTAAACTATTTTGCAAAGTAGAAAGTCTTGGAACTAAGGAATACAAAATCATTTTTAAAAGGACCATGGAAAAGGCAGTGGAATATTATTATGAGCAGCTCCTGTGTGGAATCCCTTGGTGAATACTTGGGTCTCATACATTTGCCTTCCCAACTTCATAGACACAATTCCCTGCCTCCTCCCCCACCCCCACCCACCCCCATTTAGCACATGGGAGCCTGAGACATCAAAGATATAAGACAGCAAAAAATCAAGGAAGAAAAAAAACAAAAAGTTCCAATGAGAGCCAACCAAGCTACAGTATTCCAAAAGCAATTGTAATGAAATTGGGAGGTAAAAAAAAGAAATTAAAACTGAAACAGGTCTGTCGTGTTTCTGGAGTACTCTTCTTCATTACTGGTGACAGTGAAGTGAATCATTTGGATTCTTAGTACCTCAGCCATCATACTCAATGAGGAAATAGAAAGAACTTCAAAAGACACCTTTGGGAAGAACTACTAGAACAAAATACTCACTGAAAAAATCCATGTTGTAAGCTTGAGGGCACTGGGGTATCATTTTATAAGATCTCTCAAATGGGGAAGACACCAAAAATATGAAGAAAACTATGACAACATCAATAACTATGAATCCAGATATCCATTTTCTCACTCAAGAAACACTTATTAAGCGCCTATTACATATGTACAAAACACTGGGAATACAAAGGGGAAAAAAGGCCAGCCTCAAGTCCTTGTCATCTTTATCATTACATTTTACTGAGAGAATACAAAATGGCATCCTGCATACTTAGCCTTGGAATCAAGAAGATTTTGTTCTAGTTCTGCCTTTGGCACCTAATATTTATATACAAACCATGGATTTAGCCTCTCAGTTTTCCAGGAAACAAGTCATTTTAGGCAGAGGGGGTGAAATAATCAGGAACTTGGAGATGAGAGGCAAGGATAAGCCCAGAGGATGGAAAGAAGTACAATTTGGGTGGACTGCA
Organism: Monodelphis domestica; assembly: GCF_027887165.1. NCBI lineage: Eukaryota > Metazoa > Chordata > Mammalia > Didelphimorphia > Didelphidae > Monodelphis > Monodelphis domestica. The sequence goes on from NC_077232.1 coordinate 232,435,147, forward strand.
GACTATGAAGTGGGAAATGACTTAGGATACATAGATCTGAGCTGGATGGTGGAGGGTTACAAATGTCCTGGATCAGGAGTTTATTTGGTATGCAAGAGTTAAGTCACTAAAGAAGTTTTAAATAATATTTCAGTAAATAAGTAGATATGAAACAACTAGATTAGAGTCAAGGCACTAACAATCAAAGCAGAGTTCCTTAATCTGAAACCTGTGAAATTTTTTTTTTAATCATTTGAAGTTCAAGATAGGGGCAAGCTACCCATATTTCCAAAGATGACTTAAATGAAAGAAGAGTGCATGTGTGTGGGGAGGGTGGGGGGGGATTGGGCCACAGCTGGGTTGCTCACTGGATTGAGAGCCAGGCCTAGAGATGGGAGATCCTAGGTTCAAATCTGACCTCAGACACTTCCCAGTGACCCTGGGCAAGTCACTTGACCCCCATTGCCTAGCCCTTACCACTCTTCTGCCTTGGAACCAATACACAGTATTGATTCCAAGATGAAAGGTAAGGGTTTAAAAAAAAAAAAAGCGGTCTATGGGGAGTTGTCAAAGAAATGTATGAAGAATACAACTTAACTGCATATAAAGTGTGAAAATGAAAATTGATTTTTTTATCCTATTTTGTTAAGACTTAATCAAGGAAGCAAGAGTTTAATATTTTCTTTTGGTATATGTGCTTAAAATCCTCACTTTTACACATTCACTCAAATAACCTCAAGTCACCTGGCTCATGATTCCACTTGTTTGACTTACAACTTGACCCTTACCTACATTGTGGCTTGTACCCTCCACCCACCACCCACTTTCCAGAGAAACTTAATTATAATCATCAATTTAAAACTGTTAGTAGTAACTCTCATCACCTGCAGAATAATCCTCTCACCTGAGAACCAATTTTATCTCTCAGTGATGGAATAGGGAGGAATTGAGATGATACTGATCCACCTCCTCAAAGAAACTCCTAGCCAGCCTGAAGACACATCTACAATACTTGAGATTGTGTTTTGACATCTTGTTAATTACTATAAAAGATCCTATCACCCCTGACTCTTTGGTCATCAAGGGAAGCCACTGGCCCCCCCAAGTGGTAACAGCTGGCCTTACTAATAACTTGTTAATGCTCAGAACTTTGACTCTCAGAATTTCTATCTCAACAAGAGAGCCAACCTCTCTGGGTATGGATGACAGATGGGTTACCCTGGTTCCCATGAAATAGAAACACTAGCATGCCAGATAGATTCTTTACAGAGGAAATCGGTGGGTCATAGGATCACATACTTAAGCTGGAGGGGATCTTAGGCCATCAAGTCCAACACATTCATTTTAACAGGTGAGGAAACAGGTCTGGAGAGGTTAAGTTGACTGGACTATAGTCATACTAGGAAGTGTATGAGGCAGGATATGAACTCAGAACTTTTTGACTCCAAGGCCAACTTCGTCTGGGAAGGACATGGGCAAATCCACAAGATTCAATGGTGTAATCTAACTGAATGCTCTTTGAATGCAAGGAGTAACCACATCAAATCCATCACAGATCAAGAATTATAGAAGTAAGCACGAAAAGACAACATTCAAGAAACAAAAGTGAGTGGCTGGCAAAAATGCATTGATTTTTCATTTCTATTTGACTCAAATTGTACTAAAATATAAATATTATGTATATTTTTATATAAAACGTAGAGAGGTTAACTTACTTCTTTCCCATTATTTTGTCTCCCTGTTTTCTTTGATTCTTCCTTGGCTCTAAAGAAAAAAAGACAAAAGAAAGTTTAAAAATAGGTTAAAATTTACATGGGCAATCGTCAACTTCTTTCAAACCACTTACCTTACAAATGCCTCCTTTAAATTATCTTTATCACTAGTGGTCTATTGAAAAAAGTGTAAGCTAGGGCAATGGATACAACATCAGACTTGGAGTCAGTAAGACCCAAGTTAAAATCTAATATCCTAATATTTACTCGCTGTGTGACTTTAGGTGTGTCACTGAACCTATCTACCTCAATTTCTACATCTGTAAAATGGGGATAATAAGGCACCCACATGTAAAGGATGTTATAATGATAAAATAACCCTTTTAAAATTTTTCTTTTAAAATTCTCCATGGTTCCATGATTTATGTTTTCTCCTTCCCCTCTCCCAGAGCTGACAATCAATTCCACTGGGTTATACATATGTTATCACTGAAACCCATTTCCATATTATTTAAAAAAAAAAACACTTGTATAATAACACTGGCAGACTTTAAAGCATTATAGAAAAGGTAGCTATCATTATTATTAACATAGATCATCACTATTTCTGTCTTCTCTTCCTTCACCATTGGCTTTTAGGAAAGAATATTCTATCCTCTGTTTTTTCCACCTTCCAAATCAGCCCCTTAGCCACCTAGTTTTTCCTTCTAATTCAACATAAATTGTATTTCTGGAGGGCACCTAGCAATATTAATAACAGGATTGAGGCGTAAAAAGGGAAATTAAATGAATAGTGTAGGGATTAAAGGAATAAGCATCAGCAAAGAATTTAAAATCGCTATTTGCACATAATTTGAATTATATCTGGAAAATCCAAGGTAGACAAAGGCAAAAAAAAATAATGGTGGTAACTAAGAGTACATGGGCAGCTAGGTGGCAGAGTTTTAAATGGAGTTCTTGGTCAGGAGTCAGAAAGACTTCTCTTCCTGAATTCAAATCTGAGCTCAGGTGATTTGCTCAGTCACTCAGTGTCTAACTCTGTTTAGGTCAGTTTCCTCATCTGTAAAATGAGCTGATGAAGGAAATGGCAAACCACTGCAGTATCTTTGCCAAGAAAACCCCAAATGGGGTCACCAAAAGTAGGACCACAATTTAAAAACAACCAAACAACAGCAAATCATAGTGTGATAGGAATATTACAGGATTTGGTGCTGGAAGACATAGATATGAATCCTGCCACTTGATGCCAATGAGACCTTAGGTAAGTTAAAAAAAAAAAACTCTTTGGGCCTCAGTTTCCTCATATGTACAATGAAAGGGGGGGAGAGTGAGATGGCCAAGATCATCTTTAAAAGCCCCCTTCCTGATTTAGGTGGTCTAATAATTCTCAAATTATCTCTACTGGATCTGTTTTCCAGGTAAGTTGTCTTTTCAATTAGATATTTCATGTTTCCTGCTATTTTTTTCATTCTTTTGATTTTGCTTTATTAATTCTTGCTGTTTTGTGAGATCATTATCTTTTACTTACTCAATTCTAGTCATTAAAGACCAATTTTCAGCCATGGTTTTTTGATTCTCCTTTTTGGCTTGGTCTAAATTGCTTTTCATGACTTCTAGCAGGTCAATTCTGGTCTCCAATTTGCTTATTACTTCATTTGATTTCTGTGCCTTTTTTTCCATTTGGGCAATTTTGTCTTTTAAGCTGTTATTTTCTTTTTGTATTACTTTCATTTCTTTTACCCATTTTTCCTCTATCTTTCCTACTTGGTTCTTGAATTCCTTTCTGAGTTCCTCCAGAGCTTGTGACCAATTTCCATTTTGGAGAAGTTTGAATGTGTTTGCTTGTTTCTCATTCTCTTCTATTGCTTCTGAATTTTGCTCTTTATCTCCACAAAAAATTTCCAAGGTCAAGAGCTTTTTTTGTTGTTGTTTACTTCTTTTGCCACTGGAGGATTGGAATCCTTGCATATTGTAGGTCATTGCTTTCTTAGCTTCTGTCTCTCAAGGTTTTACCTTGGTACTATTTTCCATTCCCGGCCAGAGGCCTGAGTGAGGACAAGTAGATGTGTGATGTTTTTCAGCTGCTGTAGTTTGGGTTTTCAAGGGAGGGTCTGTGTTGTAGCATGCTTCAAAGTGTTTTGCCCTGAGGCTATCTTCCATGGTCCTGCTGCCTCCTCAGTGGGTAACCCCAGAGTCCCCCCACCACCACCAACTCTACTTTATTTAGCCTTGAGTCTCACTGCCAAGGCCTGGCAGTGGGTAAGTCTGTCATACATTCAGCCAACCCCTGAGAACTTGGAGATTTCTCTGGTCCTAGCTCTAACTCTGACACTGTAGGAGGAGGGGAAAGGGTGGTCAGACTGCACTTTCTCCCCCTTATAGTGTGGGAATCCACACTCACTTTCTACCTTTCACCCCATGTCCAGTGGGAGAGCCCCTTTACTCGTCCAGTTTTTATTTTGAGACATTTTGTAATGATCAGTTGGAAGGAGATGCAGAGAGGCATCTTAGCTCTGCCCCTCCAAGTGTCCCCTTTCCTATTCTAAATCTATGCTCCCAAGATAATCCACTGAAAATATCTTCACTACATCATCCATCAAGAGAAAGGAAAAGTAGAACAGCCTTCACAAGAAAAACAAAATGAAGCTCTAAAGTCTCCCTCCAGCTCAAACATATCCTGACTTCTAAAGCAATGATATTCTGGGCTAATTCTCTGGCCTATTTGGGATGTTCCTGGCAAAGATACTAGAATGGTTTTGCCATTTCCTTCTCTAGCTCATTTTCCTGATATGGGAAACAGGGTTGACTGACTGTGGCTACTGTCTGAAGCCAGATTTTATCTGAGGTCCTCCTAACTCCAAGCCTGGCAACAGTACAAAGAAGACCTAAATAAGAATTTAAAAAAAAAATCTAACCCTTACCTTCCATTTTAGAATCCATACTAAGTAGTTCCAAGGCAAATAAGCATTAAGGGCTAAGCAATGGTGGTTAAGGACTTGCCCTGGTCACCCAGCTAGGAAGTGTCTAAGACCACATTTGAACCCAAGATATTCATCTCTAGGCCTGGTTTTCAATCTGCAGAGCCACCTAGCTGCCCCTAAGAATCCTCTTCTAACAACATTCTTAACTTCTACTTAAAGAGCCCTGGAGAAATCTCCAAGGACAACTTCCCAAGACTACCCATTCCATTGCTGAGGGATAGCTATTGTTCTTAGGAAGCTGTTCACCCAGAGCTTCAAAGGGTCCCTTTAAAACTTCCCCAAGTTCTTGTCTTTGGAGGCCCTGCAGAACAATCCTAATCCTATATCAAATACTTGAAGACATCTGTCATAACCCCACTTCATTCCCTAGCCAAGACTTTTCCTTCTTTCTCCAGACTAAACATTTCTGGTTTCTTCTACTCATTCTATTGAATTTAAATTGAAGCCAGCATTGTGCCAGATTGTATGGGGCAAGGTTTCAGAGATCTATACATAGATTTCAATTGAGCCATGAATTTAAGTACTTCATAATTATTAACTTAAGTTGATCTTCACAAGAACCTTGGGTGCTATTATCATCTCCATTTTATTTTATATCTTTTCTTTTTATAGGCATGTAATATTGATTGACAAAACATTGAATAAAAGCTTTACTATCATAAGATTTTTAGACAAATTACTAGCCACCAAGAGCACAAAAATTACACAGAAATACAAAGCATAAAAAATGTAAACTTTACAATGAAACAGTCAAACATAGCTGTAGCTATCCAGCTATCACTGATTATCATTTCAGGTGTTTCCTTTGCCACACAATTATGTTAAAAGCTGAGTTATCATTCCCATTTTACAGATTAGGAAAACTGAAGCAAATGGGTGAAATGACTTATTATTAAGTGCCGGAAGCTGAATTTGAACTCATCTTCTGAGTACTTGCCCACTCCAATAATCTTTCTCTATAGAGAGGAAAGGCCACTAATGGGTGGAACTGGGGAAAAAGCTCTATTATAAAGATATGACAATATTAAGGGAGGGGATCAGGGGGACTGATTAAAAGCAAACCACTTGTTTAAAAGAATATAGCAAAAGAAGAAAAGGCAGAACTAGGAGAGGATATCAAAATGCTGGGGAATACACAAGTGACAATCATAACGTTGAACATGAATGGGATGAAATCAGCCATAAAATGAAAACAAATAGAGTGGATTAGAATCCAAAATCCTACCATATGTTGTCTACAAGAAATACACGTGAGGCAGGTAGATACTCACAAGGTTAGAATTAAAGGTTGGAACAAAACCTATTGGGCCTCGACTGACAGAAAGAAGACAGGAGTTGCAATCATGATATCTGACAAAGCCAAAGTAAAAATAGATCTGATTAAAAGGGATAGGGAAGGTAAATACATCCTGATAAAAGGGAGTATAGGCAAGGAGGAAATACCAGTAATCAACATGTATGCACCAAGTGGTATAGCATCCAAATTTCTAAAGGAGAAACTAGTGGAGTTGAAGGAGGAAACAGATAATAAAACTATACTAGTAGGAGACTTGAACCTGACACGATCAGATTTAGATAAATCAAATCAAAAAATAAATAAGAAAGAGGTAAGAGATATGAATTAAATCCTAGAAAAATTAGTAGATATATGGAGAAAAATAAATAGGGGCAAAAAGGAATACACCTTCTTTTCAGCAGCACATGGTACATTCACAAACATTGACCATGTACTAGGTCATAAAAACATGGCAAACAAATGCTGAAAAGCAGAAATAATAAATGCAACCTTTTCAGATCATAACACAATAAAAATAATGATTAGTAAGGATACATGGAGAGCCAAATCAAAAATATTTAAATAATAACAAAACCAAAATAGTTTAGAGAACAAATCATAGAAACAATAATTTCATTGAAGAAAATGACAATGAGACATCCTTTCAAAATCTATGGGATGCAGCCAAAGCAGTACTCAGGGGAAGATTTATATCCTTGAGTTCATATATTAACAAATTAGGGAGGGCAGAGGGCAATGAATTGGACATGCAAATCAAAAAACTTGAAAGCGAACAAATTAAAAATCCCCAGAAGTAAACTAAATTAGAGATCCTAAAAATTAAGGGAGAAATTATTAAAATTGAAAGGGAAAGAACTATTGAACTAATAAACAAGACTCGAAGCTGGTATTTTGAAAAAAAAAAACACTGGTCAATCTAATAAAAAAAGGAAAGAAGAAAACCAAATTAACAATATCATAGATGAAAAGGGAGACCTCACCTCCAATGAAGAGGAAATTAAGGCAATCAAAGTATTTTGCCCAATTATATGGCAATAAATATGCCAATCTAGGTAATATGAATATTTACAAAAATATAAATTGCCTAGATTAACAGAAGAAATAGAATTCTTAAAAAATCCCATATCAGAAAAAGAAATTGAACAAGTCATCAAAGAATTCCCTAAGAAAAAATCCCCAGGGCCTGATGCATTCACAAGTGAATTCTATCAAACATTCAAAGACTAGCTAATCCCAATACTATACAAACTATTTGACAAAATAAGCAAAGAGAGAGTTCTACTAAATCCTTTTATGACACAAATATGGTACTGATTCCAAAGCCAAACAGGTCAAAAACAGAGAAAGAAAACTATAGGTCAATCTCCTTAATGAATACAGATACAAAAATCTTAAATAGGATACTAGCAAAAAGACTCCAGCAAGTCATCATGAGGGTTATTCACTATGATCAGGTGGGATTTATACCAGGAATGCAAGTTTGGTTCAATATTAGGAAAACCATCCACAGAATTGTCCACATCAACAAGCAAACCAACAAAAATCACATGATTATCTCAATAGATACAGAAAAAGCCTTTGACAAAATACAACACTTATTCCTATTGAAAACACTAGAAAGTATAGGAAAGAAGGGTCCTTCCTAAAAATAATAAACAGCATTTATCTAAAACCATCAGCAAACATAATCTGCAATGGGGATAAACTAGATGCATTCCCAATAAGATCAGGAGTGAAACAAGGATGCCCATTATCACCTCTATTATTTAATCTTGTACTAGAAACACTAGCAGTAGTAGCAATTAGAGAAGAAAAAGAAATTGAAAGTATTAAAATTGGCAAGGAGGAGACCAAGCTATCACTCTTTGCAGATGCTATGGTGGTCTACTTAAAGAATCCTAGAGAATCAACCAAAAAGCTAGCAGAAATAATCAACAACTTTAGCAAAGTTGCAGGATACAAAATAAACCCACATAAGTCATGAGCATTTCTATATATCTCCAACACATCTCAGCAGCAAGAATTAGAAAGAGAAATTCCATTTAAAATCACCCTAGACAATATAAAATACTTAGGAATCTATCTCCCGAGACAAACACAGGAACTATATGAACACAACTACAAAACACTTTCCACACAATTAAAACTAGATCTAAACAATTGGAAAAACATTAACTGCTCATGGGTAGGATGAGCTAACATAATAAAAATGACAATCCTAACCAAACTTATTTACTTATTTAGTGCCATACCAATCGAACTACCAAAAAATTTTTTTACTGATTTAGAAAAGACCATAACAAAGTTCATTTGGAAGAACAAAAGATCAAGGATATCCAGGAAAATCATGAAAAAAAAATGCAAAGGAAGGAGGACTTGCAGTACCAGATCTCAAACTATATTATAAAGCAGTGGACATGAAAACAATATGGTCCTGGCTAAGAGACAGAAAGGAGGATCAGTGGAATAGACTTGGGGTAAGTGACCTCAGCAAGACAGTCTATGACAAGCCCAAAGATGCCAGTTTTGGGGACCAAAATCCACTATTTGATAAAAACTGCTGGGAAAATTGGAAGACAGTATGGGAGAGATTAGCTTTGGATCAACATCTCACACCCTACACCAAGATAAACTCAGAATGGGTGAATGACTTGAACATAAAGAAGGAAACTATAAGTAAATTATGTGAACACAGAATAGTATACATGCCAGACCTTTGGGAAAGGAAAGATTTTAAAACCAAGCAAGACTTAGAGTCACAAAATGTAAAATAAATAATTTTGACCACATCAAATTGAAGTTTTTGCACAAACAAAACTAATGTAACCAAAATTAGAAAGGAAGTAAACAAATTAGGAAACAATCTTCATAATAAAAACCTCTGACAAAGGTCTAATTACTCAAATTTACAAAGAGCTAAATCAATTGTACAACAAATCAAGCCATTCTCCACCCATTGATAAATGGGTAAGGGACATGAATAGGCAATTTTCAGTTAAAGAAACCAAAACCATTAATAAGCATATGAAAAAGAGTTCTAAATCTCTTATAATAAGAGATACAAATCAAAAGAACTCTGAGGTATCACCTCACACCTAGCAGATTGGCTAACATGACATCGAAGGAAAGTAATAAATGTTGGAAGTGATGTGGCAAAATTGGGACATTAATACATTGCTGGTGGAGTTGTAAATTAATTTAACCATTCTGGAGGGCAATTTGGAACTATGCCCAAAGGGGGCTAAAAAACTGTCTGCTCTTTGATCCAGGATAGTACTGCTGGGTTTGTACCCCAAAGAGATAAGGAAAAATACAGGTACATGAATATTCATAGCTGCACTCTTTGTGATGGCAAAAATTTGGAAAATATGGGGATGCCCTTCAATTGGGGAATGGCTGAACAAATTGTGGTATATGTTAGTGATGGAATACTATTGTGCTCAAAGGAATGATGAACTGGAGGGATTCCATATGAACTGGAACAACCTCCAGGAACTGATGCAGAGTGAAAGGAGCAGAACCAGGAGAACATTGTACACAGAGACTGAAACACTGTGGTACAATCAAATGTAATGGACTTCTCCATTAGCGGCAATGCAGTGATCCTCAACAACCCAGAGGGGTCTATGAGAAAGAATATTATACTCATTCAGAGGAAAAACTGTGGGAGTAGAAACAAAGAAGAAAAAACAACTGCTTCAATACATGGGTCAAGGAATATGGCTGGGGATGTTCTTGTAACCAAGAAATAATGTTTGAAATTGACCAAATAAAAAGAAATAAAAAGAAATTGGATAAAAATAGGTAATGAGGAAACAAAACTTTTGGTTTTTGCAGATGATACCATAGCATCCTTAGAAAAATACAGAGAATCAGATAAAAAAATTAATTGAAATAATTAACAACTTTAGTAAAGTTGTAGGATATAAAGTAAACCCACATAAATCATCAGCATTAGGCAGAAACAAAACTCCAGATAGATAAACCCCAACTGAGGGCATTCCTTGGATTCTATCCATAAACATAAGTTGAAATAAATCTCCCAATTTCTCAAAACATTTTCTCCTTACCAACTTTAACTTTATACCTCTACTCCAGTATAATCACTATCTGTAGCTTCCAAATTCTGATTCTTGGGAACCTCAAGGCAGTTACCTGTCCTAGGCACTAAACTTCTGGTCCACTATTTCTTTCAGGATCAATATTAGAAAAAATATTTGCATCAGAGAGCTAAGATTACTCTGACCCCTATGAAAACACAATTGCTTTCAATCAATCTAGCATTATGGAAATTTCCCACCAATTGTGAGCTAGACAATTGTCTTGCTAGACAGAAAGCTCAAGGAGCACAAGAGGTCAAAAACCTAGAGCTTTGCATCAGTCTGAGAGTTCTTTCTGTCCAAGTTATTATTTAGATATTCACTGGTTTTTATCTCCCATGCTTTCCACTCCCCTCTATCAGTATAGATAATAGAGAATTTGCTCTATTCTGAGTGAAAAATTCAGCTCCAGGACCAACCACTCAAAACTCATTAAAATCTGGAGCTTAAAATTCACTACTATAGAAAGAACAGAGTCTAAATTCGTATTGAAACATACCATTCTTCATTTTATTTCCTCAGTGAATTTGTCTCTAGTATAAGCAATATGTGTCATTTCACAACATGATAAACGGGGAAATAATATTATATGGTAATATATATACAACCTCTATCATCTTACTTGCCTTCTTTGGAAGGAGAGAGTGGGAGAGATGGGAGAAAAAAGAATAAGAGATTTTTTAACACAGCTAATGTGAGAGACCAAGTGCCCAAACTGCAACCCTCATGTCACATGTGAATTGACCCTCTTACCCCAGACAGGGGAGGAAGTGCTCCCATTGGGCAGAGGGGCAGGTCATGTGAGAAATGTCCTCGAGTATGGTGGAGAGAAGGGGAGCAGCCTCCTCTGGCACACATACCACAGATTTGCCAAAAAAGCTCTAGGATAAGCATATTTATTATAATTTTTACATATTTATAATAAGTCATCTGAATTACATTGTTACATATTATGTTATATAAAAGTAAATGGCAAAGAAAGAAAACAGAGAAAGATCTGACAATCCCAAGGGTCTTATGAGAAAGAATGCTATCTACATCAAGAGAAAGAACCGTGGGAGTAGAAACAAAGAAGAAAATATATGATTTATCACTTGGTTATATGTTTGGGTGTTTTGGATTTAAAAGATCACTCTATTACAATATTAATAACATGGAAATGGGTTTTGAGCAAAATACATGTATAACCCAATGGAATTGCTTGGCAGTTCCAGCAGGGGGGGAGGGAAGAAAAGAGGAAAAACATGAAATCATGAAACCATTCAAAATATTCTAAAATTTTTAATAAAAAAAAAAGATATGACAGTGATCCAGGAAGACCAGATGAGAGGATGGAAAGGAGTGAAGTTTACAGAAGGCAGAGGTGAAGGTGGAGAGAAAAGGAGGATTTATGCCTGGTCTTGGTAACTGATGAATGAGAAGGAAGTGGGAAGGAGAAAAGTGACCATCACCTTCATCTACAAGCATTGTCACTCAACTCACTCAGCATTTATTAAGCATCTATAATATGCCAGGCACTGGCAAAAGACTGTCCCTGCCCTCCAGGAGCTTAAAAATCTACTACGATTGTTTGAGAGATTTACAATCTAATGGAATTTACTATGTATACAGCAAAAGGGCTAACCACAGAGATCGACGTTAGGAACAGGGGAGAGTCCGGAAGAAGACTCTAGTTCAAATTCTCCCCAAGATACATCCTATCAGTGGGACCCTCGACAACTCACAACCTCTATAGTCTATAAGGGCACCTGCTTCACAGGGTTGCTATGAGGATGCTGAGGGCTGGGATAAAGCGACTTATAGAAATACACCAACTCTGCATTAGTAAGTTTGTTATATAAAATATATGAATGACGTTAGCTATTACAGTCGTTATTTGTGGGTTTGGCGACACCCATGATAGGGACAGGGAAATTCCCCAGGAGATGAGGCTTTGGGGGGAAGGGGGAAAGCGACCCGAACAGCTGTAGACACTTGAGCTGGTCATCGTCCAAGAAACAAGTTAGGATGGGAGGGAGTCAGCCTGCTTGGAGAAGCAACCTCCAAGTCTAGGGATGGAAGGGCATTTCTAGGACCAAGAGAAAATAAAATATAAGCTCGCTGAAGGCAGGGACTGAGGAATCCTCTAGGTCCCAGGATCCACGAGTGGACGCTCAATGTGTGCTGAATGTGACAGGGAAGGACTAGAGAAGCTCGTTAAAGGAGAAAAAAGGAAGACTCCGGGAAGGGGCTGCAGAGGAGTCGAAGGACGCATCCCGGGGGAGATGGGCGGTCCGCAACGCTGCAGCAATCTCTCTGCGGCAGGTCAGAGAGGCCGAGGGCAGGTCACTGGTGCAATGCCCACTTTGGGGGTAGGAGACGGGCTCCAAAGGTAGGAGATGAGCAGAGGGTGAGACGGCGGGCTGGCTAAAAAGTCTGCAATTGGGCCGAGAGTCCACCCCCCACTCCCCAAAGCTAGGTGCCGAGGTCCGAGCCGCGAAAGCTTTCCCGAGATAGCAGTGAAGAGGCGGGGCACCCAGGTCCGCGCGCGTGGAGAAGCCGCCCCCCGCTCCGGATATGGAGCACTCACCTTGCGTTTCTGTCCTTCCTCGCGCTTCGCCGCAGTTCCATGTTTGGAGACTCCGAAGCGTTTCGAAAGAGGAGGTGGCGAGTGGGACGAGACTTAGGACACCTCTCTACATTCGGTCGACTCACGGTCCCGGGCCCAGTCCCCAACCTTCCCCAGCCTAGACTTCGAGCACAAGCTTCAAGAGTCAAAGACAAAGCCTGGATTTCTTTTCCGACTGGAATTACAATCAGATCCTCCTCCAGGCCAGTTGCACAAGCTGGCCCGATCTTTCAAGATAAATCCTGGCCGGGTTTTCTCCTCCGCCCGCAGCCCGCCCCAACTTTCAAATTCTACTGGCCGCGTCCTAGTTCTCCTCGCCCAACCCTCTGAGTGGCGGTCGAGGGAAGAAACTAGCACTTTGCACTCTAGCCCCGCCTTCGCCTCACAGTCCTCCAAGTTCCAATCCCACGTGGTTTCAGGGGCACCAAAGGCGCTCTAGATGACTGAGATTTGAGGGAAGCTAGGAGGCGGAGATGTAGAAGGAGAGAATTCTAAACACGGAGGACCCAGTGAAAAGATCCATAATTGGGTGATTTGAGGATCACTAGATCCTAGTGGTTTCTTGGAACTCTTGTAAGAAGATCGGGAAGGTAGCAAGGGGACAGGTTTTTGTCTTTCAGTCACGTCAAACGCTTGGTGACCCCATTTGGGTTTTTCTAGGAAAAGATCCTGAAGTGATTTGCCATTTTCTTCTCTGGCTTATTTTACAAATGAGGAAACTGAGACAAACGGGGTTAAGAGACTTGCCCAGAGTCACACAGCTAGTGTGTCTGAGTCTGGATTTGAATTTATATAGATGAGCTTTCCTGACTTCAGACCCATTGCTATATCCATTGTACCACCTAGCTGCCCCTGGTAGAAAGAATGTACCCTAGTAGTCCAAATTGCCTTGAAGATTAGAACTGTAAGAGCAAAGATGAGCACCATGAGAGACCTGGGAGGCCAGCTAGTCCAACCCTATCATCTAACCTAAGAGGAAACTGAAGGTCAGTGTTGTGACTTGTCCCGGGCACAGCGATAGTAAGAGGCAATGGCAAAATTTGAATCCAGATGTACATATTTGTATATCTAATCAATGCTATTGCCAAGCTGCCACAGGTATTGGTAAACATGGGCATTCCTGGATCCGTTGTGATTCAAATCAGTTCAAGATTCACCCAGGTGCCTTGTTATACAAAGCACTGGCTAGGCTCTGAGGATGATAATCGACTATATAATAATATTTATATAACTAATAGTTATATAGCACTTTAATATACCCTAATTAAGATACTAAGTATAATCATTACCTCATTGAATTTGTTTTGCTGGACAATGTATATTATAGGAATTTTTTTTTCAAATTGTTCAGTGGATCGGAGGGAAGTAAGAAAGAGAGAATTTTTTAAAATAATAATTTTAAGAAATTATTACCTCATTTGAACCTCCCAACAACTCTTGGAGGTAGGTACTATTATCATCCTTATTTTACCGATGAGGAAACTGAGGTAAACATTGGTGAAGTTTGAATCTAGTGGGTATATTCTTTTCTAAATATTTCCCAGTTAAATAGAGTACCTCCAAAGATGAATTAGGAGTATACTCCTTCTCCACAATCAGGTTGAAGAAGAGCTCCAATAAGCCCTCCTTTCCTCCACCATTCCTGGACAGGAAGCTCCTAACCTCTAACAGGAAGTCACTACTCTCTAGCAGTTGTCATTTCCAAACTGTTCTTCCTCTGCCTTCTGCCTGCTAGCGGCCACACCCCAGGCAAAGGCTTCGACAAGCTGGCTAAACCTTGTGAGAGTAGCCATCGGGTCATCGACCCCTGGTGAACCAGGGCTTTGCTCACCCAGCATGTGAAGACTGCTTCGGCGGAACAGGCGGAAGAAACCAGCAAGAAGGTTCAACAGCTGAGATATCGATGCAGCAAAGCACTGTGGAATGCTTAGGGTGTGTTGGAGCACAAAAGACAACACGGCCATCCAATGCAGCTGAGGAAGTCTCCAGACATAACAATTTTTCGTGCCAATGGACCCAGGCTTCCAATGCCGAGAGAGTGGGACTGTCTCTGTGCATCGACTTTTCCACTTAAATCTTCATGCACAGGTGTCTTTGTGCACAAAAACACACAAAGACAATAGTCATCCTCGGTTACAGAGAGACTACTACTACTACTACTACTACTCCACTTCTCTTAAATCTTATCCTATTTCTATCCTTTTCCCATTACACAACTTGCCTGGACTTTAGTTTAAGTAAGATTGGGCAATGGGTCCAACCCAGGGTCAAACCCTGCAGAATGAGCTCTGCATTTTGAGCCACTGTTAACAAACCCTTGAAACCAACTTTTGGGAGTAAAAGGAAGATTTTAGCCAGGCAGATTTTAAACAGATGTTTTGGGGTGATTTAGTTAGATCAGGTAGTTTGTCAGCTAGCTTCAAGAAATCAAAGAGTTTTGTCAAGTGACAAAATATAGCCAAGGTGGGAGGAGAGAAGAAATTTAAAAGTAGGGACCCCTCCATTCCTAATCCTCACCTCCTAATTTATTTTTAATTAAAGAGCAATTTTTTATATTCCTAAATATCTCATTGGTTTCAGGGCCCTGAGCATTTCTGGCTCAGTGAGTAAAAGTGAGCATCTGCTTCACTTTCACTAGTAACAGCAAGATACCCATAAACTCACATCTGGGTTTCTAGACAATTCCCTAGGCTATTCCCTGGACCCCTTTTACTAACCTGTTTTGTTTTTTTTTTCTTCTTCACATTCTAACTGAATTTAAAGGCTACTCCAGCAAACTAATATCCTAGTTAAAAAGCCAGGAAATCCAAAAAAGTGAATTTGTGTCATGGACATGTTCCTTATACTGTAAAATGAAAACATTTAGTCTCTGATATTTTCCACAAAACATTCCCTCAAATTTAAAGTAGAGAATATATGTAAAGAAATTGTGTGACTAATTAGGTTTATATTCCAAATCGATCACTAGACTCCACCTAAATTTGTTAGATGTTAGTAGGAGAAAAAAAAAGGTCATAATTTATTGGCCCTATTAGAAAAGAAAATTCTACTAGGAAAGGGAGGAATGAACCACTCCTACAAACAAGTCAATTAATTAAACTTTACTTACAATTGCTTTTTGGGTAGATCTTCTTCTCCAGCATCCTTGCATGCACAGAAGGAGGTGGAGGCATATGTATCTGGACCTCAGTGGGCAAGGAGAAGTATTGGGAGCCTGGTTGTGTGCATTTGGGAGACTGAATCTCTGAGCTTGTCCTGACTTCAGGAATGTGAACAATAGAGAAACCTTTCACTTTGCCCTTAATTATGTTTGCTTGACCACTGTGGCAAGCCCTTGTAACCATGAAAATATGGTTTGCCAAGACTGCGAATTGCCAAAACTGTAAAGACAATTTTTAGTGTCTTGATTTATATTAAAAATAAGTGGTCGCCATGGGAAAATTCCCAAATATGAAAATACTCAAATCAGCTGGGTTGTATGGAGATTTTAATTAATACAAATGAAGGAATTAAGGGAAGAGAGAGAGAGAGAGAGAGAGAGAGAGAGAAAGAAAGAAAGAAAGAAAGAAAGAAAGAAAGAAAGAAAGAAAGAAAGAAAGAAAGAAAGAAAGAAAGAAAGAAAGAAAGAAAGAAAGAAAGAAAGAAAGAAAGAAAGAAAGAAAGAAAGAAAGAAAGAAAGAGGGAGAGGGATAGGGAGAAGAAGAGAAAGAGAGAAAATACTGAACTCATGAACTGAGTTCAGAGCTCTAATTCAGCTTCCAAACTGAACTAAAAACAAACTGAATTTTCCTTTTAAAGAAATTTTCTCTTATGTCACCTCCCCTAAATTTTCACATCTACCAATCACAGTAGACACTTTTTTCCGAGGACTGCCCATTCTTAGTTCTCACCACTGTAACAGTTAAAATTTAGGGGAGATGGGGAGACTGAGGCAGGTAGAAATTAGTTTCTCTCTGCAAGGAGTATTATATTTTTTAGAGGTTTATTAAAGGTTAAAGATTAAAAAATATACAAGTAAGAAACATGTGCCTAGGCCAGAGGCCTAGACAAAATAACCTCACATCACGCAAGAGACCGCCTGCTCCAAAATGGAAGTCCAAAAAGAGCCCACCTCTCCAAAGCCTTTGAATCAGCTTAAATACCTTCTCCATCTTGGCCCAGGTGAGATTACAAGGCATTCTGGGGAAGTGGAGCAAAGGCTCGTGGGGATTGTAGTCCTGTATTCGAGTCTATTTTTTACACCACTCTTTAGTTCTCACCTTCTCTGGGTAGATTATATCTTCTGAGTACTTCACACCTCTTTTGTTAAGCTTGCTTTTTGAAGGTTGCTTGACCTTTTAGGTACTCATTTAACCTTTATAGGTACTGAGCACCTTTTTGTATTAGATCTAAAAATAGACCTAGCTTAAGGTTCTAGCTTTACTATAAATATGAGTTAGGGAATTTCATTGTTCAGTCAGGAGTTTGCAACTTTATCTTCCCCTAAGGCACTGTCTGAGCAGGATGGAGTAATTTTAAAAGTTCTCAATACATTCCTGATCAAGTACCTCCATTGTTACAATAGGGGAATTTGCTTAATCAAATCTTCTAAGGTACAGTCTGAGCAGTTTTAAGATTCACACCCTACAAATAGATTATTGCTGTGGCATTCATTTCAAGCAAGCAAGGAGATGGAATGGCTGCTGATGCTAGAGATCAGAGAAGGCTCAGCTCTGTGGGGCTTCTCTCCCCTTTAAGTAGTTTGAATTTTGTTATTGATCTAGATAAATCAAATTGCCCTAATGTCTATAGATCTGCTTCCTACTTTGCTACTGAGACTGACGTCGAGGAGTATGGTTTGACAATGTTATACAATTTTTTAAAAAATTCTTACCTTCTATCTTAGAATCAATACTGTGTACAATTTTAATATTGTGAATTTCAAAACTACTCCACCCTATTCAGACCATTCTTTGGAGGATGAGATTTAGCTATTTCCTGATCAATGACAATGGAGATACTTATAGTAACAGAGTCAGGTCTTGGAAACTGCAATCTCCACCCTACTCGGGTAGAGATTAGGAAGGGCTGCAGCAAAAAACTCAGGATTTAATTACTTGAGAATATGGCCCTCAACAGACATGTGCAAAAAAGGACAGACCTCTGGGCGGTCCTATGTCAAGCTAGAGCCACCACTGGCACTTGTGAGGCACAGGAAGTGAGGTAGGAAGCAGCCTCTGGAATTTTCTCACTTCCTGTGGACAGAGCTGGGGGACAGAGCTAGGTGGGAGTTCGTGCTAGGAACTGTAGCAGAGAGTTCAGCCTCAGACAGTTTTCCTTCAGATCCATCATGTGAGTCAAGGACTGATTTTCCTTTCTACCTTAGCCTTAGGGCCTAATATCCCTCTGGCTCTGCCAGAAGGTTAAGTTAACCCTTTTCCCTTTCCTCCTCTCTCCTTTACTCCCTGTCCTGTTTCCTTTCTCCCATTGTGATGAAACCACCATAAATTCCATTCTGACTTGAGTGTTTCATTTTAGGAATTTCATAAGTAAATTCCTTAGCGATTATAACTTAATATTATAACAATCTTTAAAGGTGGTTTTTTTCACCTTAACAATATATACATACAATTTTAATAATGCATACAATTTTAATGGGTTTTGTATTTTTTGCCTTCTCAATGGGTGGGAAAGGGAGAGCAGTTGGAACTAAAAATTAAATAAAATTGAATTTTGATGTTAAAAAAGAAATTGGTTTATAGAGATATAGACATTACTTGAGATTTAGGTACTCTCCATAAGGACTAGTTCTCCTGGCTGGGAACTAAGCCCAACTAAGAAAATCTTACAGTTTTGATTTGTTATTCATCTTTAAATAGACCTCATAATTGATCCAACCATTCTGGAGGGCAACTTGGAACTATGCCCAAAAGGGGCTAAAAGACTGTCTGCCCTTTGATCCAGTCATAGCACTGCTGGGTTTGTACCCCAAAGAGATAATAAGGAAAAAGATACGTACAAGAATATTCATAGCTGCGCTCTCTGTGATGGCAAAAAATTGGAAAATGAGGGGATGCCCTCCAATTGGGGAATGGCTGAACAAATTGTGGTATATGTTGGTGGTGGAATACTATTGTGGTCAAAGGAATAATAAAGTGGAGGAATTCCATGGAGACTGGAACAACCTCCAGGAAGTGATGCAGAGTGAGAGGACCAGAACCAGGAAAACATTGTACACAGAGATTGATACACTGTGGTACAATCAAATGTAATGGACTTCTCCTTTAGTGGCAATGCAGTGATCCTGAACAACTGGGAGGAATCTACGAGAAAAACCACTATCCACATTCAGAGAAAACACTATAAAACACCATAAAACATATATATATATATATATATATATATATATATATATATATATATATATATATATATATATATATATAAACACCAAAGAAAAACAACTGCTTGATTTCATGGGTTGAGGGGGATATGATTGGGGATGTAGACCCTAAATGAACATCCTAGTTCAAACATCAACAACATGGAAATAGGTTCTGATCAAGGACACATATAAAACCCAGTGGAATTGCGTGTCGGCTACAGAATGGGTGGGGGGAGGGGAGGGAGGAAAAGAATTTTATTCTTGTAACCAAGAAATAATGTTCTAAATTGACTAAAATTAAAAAAAGGAAAGGAAAAAAACAATAAAATAAAATAGACCTCACAAACACACAATCAACAAGTAATTAATAAATCCTTACTATGTGCCAAACATTATGCTAAGCAGTAGAAGTACAAATAAAAAGCAAAAATAAAAATCCCTGCCCACAAGAAGCTTATGGAGAAGATACTGTTTATAAATTGGAACATATATGATAAATATAGGCTAAATGGAAGATAACTTTGGAGGGGATAGTATGAGCAGCTGGAAGGACTAAGAAAGGTCTTCTGGAGGAAGTGGGCCTTGAACTAAGTCTTAGAGTGAGCAAGGGAAGCTAAGAGTCAGAGCTTGGAAGAGTACTCCAGGGATGGACAAAAACCAGCACAGAGGTACAGAGGATCTGGAGCAGTATGGGAGGAACAGCAAATAAGTCAAATAGGACTGGATTATAGAATACATGGTAGAAAGAAATATAAGAATGGAAAAGTTGAGAAAGGCCAGGTTGGGAAGAGCTTCAAACACTGAAGGACTTTCTATTAGATCCTGAAGGTAGTAGGGAACCACTGAGATTTGTGGAGGGACATGGTTAGATTCACACTTTAGGAAAGTCACTTTGGCAGCTCCCTACTCAGGAGGTGAAAGACCAATTAGGGAAACCAATTAGTAAAATAGTCCAGGTGAAAGGGGAATAGGTTTGTGCTATGTATGGCTGTGCTGTTAGGGAAGAGGGAACATATGTTGTAGGGAGGAAAATGTTATGAGATTTCACCATTTTTTAGACATATGTAGGGAAACAAGAGGAGTTTAAGATGATAATGGGGTTTTAAACCTAGGTGATAGAAAGGTAATGGAGTCCTCAAAAGTAATAAGGAAAGAGGGCATCTAGGTGACTCAGTGGATTGAGAGCTAAACCTAGAGACAGGAAGCACCAGCCATGTATGGCCAACTGCCTTGTTTCTCCCCAAGTAGAGTTGGGAGCTCAACCTATCCACACTTTCTTGCTCTGGATTCCCAGGGAAAAAGCCTTCACTTCCTCCTGGTACTCCAATTTACGCTCTTTGTGATGTCCCTCTGATTGGAGGATTCCAACTTCATTGTATGCAAGAGGCAGATCTTCTGAATTCCAGAAGTCAGGAGACCTTTAGAATGAGTGCAGAATGAGGGTGTCCTCTTTTTTTCTACCTACTATCCTTCCTCTACCCCACTATCTTAAGAGGCTTATTTTCAGATAAATAACAGACTTTGTCTTCATTCTTATTCAACCACAGGGAGGAAAAGAAGCAAAATTATAGCTTTGAGTTTAAGATTAAATCTTCCTCCCTTTAAAATACAACGATTTTCTTGGGGGCACCAAAGAAAGGGATGCAGAAGCTAATGTTAAATTTCTACCGAACCCTCAATAAAGAAAAAAATGACAAGAGCTGTGAGAAGATTGGCATATTATTAATACCCTGTTGGTGGATGTATGACTAATGCCATCATTCTGGAAAGCAATTGGAAATTATATTACTGTTATGGGTGGGAAGGATACCCTTGGGGTTCAGGAAGGATACCTTTTGCAAGCATGCAAGACTCCAAAACTTACCTTAAAAACAAAAAAGAGATTTATTAATTTAAAAAGTAATGTTGAGAGTGGCCAGGAGGATAGCAAGGTGGGACAGCAAGATGGAGAGCAGTTCCTTGGGAGAACAGCATGAAAGGAAAGGCTGTTCCCCCTAATGACATCAGTTCTGAGGTTTTTATGCCTTTTTACAACAGATTCTATGCCCTGGTGGGTATGTGACTTAGAGTGGTAAGCCCTCAGGCATTTGGTGGGGTGAGGTGGTCATCTGACTGGGGTCTGCCTAGAGCCATAAGGATTCATCTCTTTGTCCATCTTAAATCTAGAGGACAAAAGAAGATAAACATCTCAGGACCCTGGGTGGGGTCATTGGGTGTTTCTAAGTTCAGAGTCAGGAGGAGGCAAAGCAAAGGAGTTTCCCTGTTTCTGGGGTACAGTGCCCGTGTCATTACTAAATAGTGAATGCTTTTTGACTCAGCTATACCACTTCGAGGCCTCTACTCAAATGAGATTTTTTCTTTTTTTTTAAATTAATTTTTATTTAGAATATTTTTCCATGGTTACATGATTCATGATCCCCACTATTAGGATAAAATTAGATTTAGTGTCTGTTAAGTAAATTTTATAAGTGAGGGACAGGAGAGAATTCTGTAAAAGCTGGCTCAGGCTCAGCTTGGAACTTGAAGCAGTGCTGATGCTGGAAATCTGTGGAATGTTGGTGTGGAAGTGTGGACTGTCACTCCTGGGGGTTGCTCTCTCTCTGGAGCTAACCTGATTCCTGAGAGGTGCTATTCCCAACCTCTGTGGTATATTCCATATAGAGCCTTTGGAAAATACTAGATCTATAGTTTGGGAAGAGTGAGTCTAACATTGGACAGTAGTTATAGTGAGAAGACTGGCAGAAAGAAGCTCGTTCTTTGCCTCTGTGAACTTGACAGAGTGGAGACAGATTGTTGGCCCAAGTTGGTCTGGAAACCATCTTTGGCCTACTAGGCCTGACCTTGGAGGAAGTATATATTTTAATTAATAGGATAATTGGACATAGGTATAGATAAGATAGATATTGGGAATTAAGATAGAATAAGAAGCATAGGAAGGTTTCTAAATAACTCAAGATGTGAAGAAGGGCCATGAGGCTCAGAAGGGAGTGGGAAAAAGTTTAGTACCCCAATATGTACTTTGTTGATTTTGCTATTGGTAGAATCAATAATGTTAATAGTTTTCCTTATATTGAACCAATCCTGCATTCCTGATATAAATTCTACTTGGTCACAATGTATAATCTTTGTGATATATTGCTCTAGTCTTTTGGTCATTTTCAGTCCTGTCTTACTCTTCATGTTTCTTTCTAGTTGCTTACTATATTACTTTCTGCTTCTAAAACTTCAGGACAATTTTCTTTAATAATTTCTTGAAATTATTCTAGTGTCTAGTCTCTTTTTTTATATCATGACATTCAGGTAGTCAACAATCCTTTTTCATTTTTCTTCCCTCTGCTTCCTCAGGTCAGTTATTTTTCCAAAGAGATATTTAATGTTCTCTTCTACTTTTTTCTATTCTTTTGATTTGTTTTATTATTTTTAATGTCTTATGAAATCCTTAGCTTCCCTTGCCCAATTTCAGTTTTTAAGAAATTATTTTCTTCAGTAAATTTTTGGATCTTTTTCTACTTGGTTGACTTTCTTTTCATAATTTTCTTGGAATTCTCATTTATTGT
Source organism: Monodelphis domestica (assembly GCF_027887165.1). Taxonomy (NCBI): domain Eukaryota; kingdom Metazoa; phylum Chordata; class Mammalia; order Didelphimorphia; family Didelphidae; genus Monodelphis; species Monodelphis domestica. Next base: position 232,457,745 of record NC_077232.1, read on the forward strand.
CCCAACTTTTCCTCTACTTTTTAATTTGATTTTTAAAAAATCCTTACCTTCCATCTTGGAATCAATACTGTGTATTGGTTTCAAGGCAGAAGAGTGGTAAAGGCTAGGCAATGGGGGTTAAGTGACTTACCCAAGGTCACACAGCTGGGAAGTATCTGAGGCCAGATTTGAACCTGGGACATCCTATCTCTAGGCCTGGCTCTCAATCTACTGAGCTGCCCAGCTCCTCCCTAATTTGATTTTAATAGTCCTTAATTCTTCCAGGAACTCTTTTTGGGCTTGTGACTATATTACATTTTTCTCTGAAGCTTTATAAATGGCTGTTTTGACTTTGTCTTCTGAATTTGAACCTTGATGTTTTCCATCAACATAGTCTTGTTCTTTTTCTGCTATTTTCTCATTTTTAGTGACTTATTTCTTAAGAGTCAGACTCTACTGTTGGGGTGTTGGAGATAGTATCTTAGGCTTCAGGGTTTTGTGTGTGTGTGTGTGTGTGTGTGTGTGTGTGTGTGTGTGTGTGTGTGTGTGTGTTTCCAGAGCTTTATTGGGTATCTTTGATTTTTTGGTTATTCCAGTGTGCTATGATCCAAGTTGAGGGGTAGTCACAGCTTATGTCTTAATTTGTGGGTGAACTCAATTATTCCTTGCACCATCAGCTTCCATTTCCCCTCAGCCAAAAGAATCAGTTTATCCCTCTGTTGTGGAACCAAAAATCAGGAACTCTATAATTCTGCAGATGACCTCAACTAGTCCTCTCTATTGGGGAGCTTCAACTCTCCTGTGGGGCTTCAATTGGCCTGTGCTTGCCCCTTCTTCACCTGTCTGGGGCTAATGTGCCTGGGCCCTCAAGTTCCTCCTTCATTTTTTCCTGATCAGTTGCTCAACATCACCCCTTTTGTGGGGTAAAAGCTATTAAAGTGGGCAGAGCTGCCCCTAAATCTTATTTGTTGACTTAATGGTATCTATACTTTACTCTTGGTCCAGACTACTACTCCATGGGTTAGATCTTTCCTAATACCTTCCCAAGTTGTCTTAGGCTGAACAATTGCTTTTTCCTAACTTTTGTTATTTCTGTCATTCAAATTTAGTTTTAGGCATTATTTTATTTTATTTTTAATTTATTTATTTAGTCAATTTAGAACATTATTCCTTGGTTACAATAATCACATTATTTCCCTCCCTCCCCTCTACCCACCCTTCCTGCAGCCAACATGCAATTTCATTGAGTATCACTTGTGTCCTTGATCAGAACCTATTTCCATGTTGTTGGTGCTTGCATTAGGATGTTCATTTAGAGTTTGTGGGGAATTCAGGTGAGCCAAGTAGTTTCCTGCTTTTTCTACCTTCTACCCAAGGGTGTATGGGGTGCTCAGGGAGGAGTAATATCTCTGGTATGGAGTGCTTGTCGTGCCCTCCTAGGGCAGCTCTCCAGCTTCTGACCCCCACCTGACACTCAGCTCTCACTTGTGGCTCCCAGTAGCTGCTAGCATGCGGCAGTGACCACACCCCGGGCAATGACTTTGACAGGCAGGCTAAACCTTGTGAGGGTAGCCATTGGGTCGTCGATCCCTGGTGAACCAGGGCTTTGCTCACCCAGCATGTGAAGACTGTTTCAGCTGAACAGACGGAAGAAACCAATAAGAAGGTTCAACGGCTGAGATGGCGACGCAGCAAAGCACTGTGAAGTGCTCAGGGAGTGATGGAGCACAAAAGACAACACGGCCATCCAATGCAGCTGAGGAAGTCTCCAGACGTAACAATTTTTCGTGCCACTGGACCCAGGCTTCCAATGCCGAGAGAGTGGGACTGTCTCTGTGCATCAGCTTTTCCACTTAAATCTCCTTCACGCACAAGTGCTTTTGTGCACACTCATCTACATCACAGATGAAAGCGCACAAAGACAATCATCATCCACCAAGAGGCTACTACTACTACTACCCAAGGCTGATTGGTTCTTATGAGATGTTAAGATTTAAGAAAATTAATATGTTTTACCTATTCATTACCTACATTTCCCAACATACCCCCTCACCTTCTTGTTGAGAGAACCATGCATTACAATAAAGAATAAAGAAAAAAATACAGTCAAGTGAACTAATGCATAGAAAAAAAAACTGACAATTTATCTAATGTTTCACAACCATCTACCTCTGCAAGAAGGCCTCTTTCTGTCTTTTCTTTGAGGTCAAGCTTACCATTATAATTTTCCTCAAATCAACTTAAAACATTTTATTGTGGTCCTTTCTATTTCCATTCTTGCAATTATTATATATAATGTCAACATGGAATCTAGGAATGCCAAACTTGTGGCCTAGTGGGATCTAATGAACCCCAAGTTTCAGGACTAGCTTATAGGTTGGAGACACCAAAGTTTGTCCTTGTTCCCTGTTCCCATGGGCATCTACCCTGAAGGGAATCCCAGGCTAGCAGTTTCAGACTGAGTGGGAGACCCTCAGGGGAATGACAATCCTATTTGGGTGATACTAAGTATATGTTAAGGACCCTCTATGTTTTACATAATCTCCTCTATTGTATCAGACCCTTTCCCAAGAAGATCCACACCAGGGCAGGGATCCTTTAGTATCCATTGGAAGCAGCTCCTTCTCTTATACCCTAGCCTCTAGCTATGATTCCTTTCCCAAGCTTGATTGTATCCTGTCAATTGTAAAAAATAGACTCGAATACAGGACTACAATCCCCATGAACCTTTGCTCCACTTCCCCAGAATGCCTTGTAATCTCACCTGGGCCAAGATCAAGAAGGTATTTAAGCTGATTCAAAGGCTTTTGAGGGCTCTTTTTTTGGACTTCTGTTTTGGAGCAGGTGTGGCTTTTTTTCATAATGTAGGTGAGGTTGTGTCTAGGCCTCTCTATGGCCTGGACACGTGTCTCTTATCCTGTATTTTCTTTAATCCTTAATCTTCAATAAACTTCTAAAAAAATATAATACTCCTTGCAGAGAGAAACTAATTTCTACCTGCCTCAGATGCCTCAGTCTCCCATATTCCCCAATTTTAATCTTTACACAATGTAGTTTGAACACTCCCATTTCTTTGTAGCTTATAGTGATGTCAATCATCTTTCCCTGCCCCTGGATTCCTCAAATGGTGTAGAGGTTCCCCAAATTCTTTTGTTCCCAGGAGTTGTCATCTCCAATGGTGGCACTCCCAGGGGTCAGTAACCAGAGCAGCCATAGTTCAGTCCTCGGACTCTGTGTAGTTGCGGGTGGCGTGCATCTCTGTTGTTGAGGCCTACTAGTGTGAGAATTAAAATGGTGAAGCCCATAAACTGTAGTGAGTTAAAATGGTTGAGGTTATAAATTGTGATAGATATAAGAGAGGGTGAGTAAATTTGACCACAGAAAATATGTTTCACTATAGTGTCTTGGTTTTTAAATCAAATATAAGGTGGTCGCCAGGGAAATATTCCCAATTATTCAAATACCCAAGTCAACTGGGTTTTATAGAGATTTTTAATTAATAATATAATGAGGAATTAGAGAAAGAGAGAGAGAGTAAGAAAGGAATAATTATGAAGGGCCTCAAGCCAATATGGCCTAGACCTGAGTCTTAAGAGAGAAATCAGTCAGTCAGTCTTTTAACACTCACCACAAGGTCTGCCTAAACAAGGATTCTAGTGACACCAGGCCAGCTCCATCTCAGCTGACTTCACCAGAGAGCCTTCCAGCCAGAGACTGTTCCAAAGGGCCTCTCTCAAGAGCCTCCAGAGGGACAGAGTCCCCTTAGAGGAGCTCCAGCAAGACCTCCTTAGAGATTGTCCTCCAAGAGCTTCCCTTCTCCAGAGCCTCTCTCAAGAGATTCTTCCCAAGCGATCCTCATCAGAGATCCTCCAAAGGGATTTCTCCAAAAGGATATCTCTCAAGAGATTCTGCTTTTTCTTATATAGGGGTTTTTCTCCCATGTCACCTCCCCTAAGTCCCTACATCTACCAATCACTGTAGACGCTTTCCAAAGGACTGCCCATCTGAATTCCTGCTAAGTCGACCAATATCCTCAGTGAGTCTGAATCAGAAAAAATGCTGCTGTGTCGACCAATCTCCTCAGTAAGTCTGAAGGAGAGAAAACACAGCTGAGTCAACTAATCTCATCAAGAGAAAACTTGCCCGACCCTTTTAGGTACCTAGCATCCCATTGTATCAATTCTAAAAACAGGCCTGGTTCAAAGAACTCCTTGCCCCACCATAAGCATGGATCCAAATACTTTCTTTGTTTAGCAAGGAGTTTTCTCCTCTAAAGCAGTCTTAAGTATGGGTGGAGTAGAGGTCCTCCCATTTCTGATCCTGGAGAGTTCTCACATCAAAATGGGGAATGTTTCTCAGTAGGGAATTTGTTCCAATTAAGAATTTCCTGATGGGGAAATTTTTAATATTCACAAGTCTGAGAGATTTCAAGATTTACACTAGCACTGAACCCCTTTTGCCCTTGATTAAAGAGTGATTTTGACTAATAGTTCTGTTTTTTTATTTCCAATCAACAATAGTTTTCCTGATTCAACTTTACATCAGTTTCTTTGTCTTACCACACTTCTCTGAACTGTTCATATTTATTGTTTCTTACAGATCAGTGATATTTCATTATCTGCACATATCACAACTTGCTTACCTAGTCACATGGAATTAACTTTTGAAACTCTGAAATGGTCAAATTCTTTGGCTCAATATTTTGTCTGCCTCCTTGTGGTCTTAACTAAAATCCTCAACCTAATAAACTTGTTCTGTTAGGATATTGAGGGAATACATTAAAAAAAAAAAACATTTACTAAGTACAGTACTCAATATGTGCAATATAGTGTGCCAATCTCTAAGGATAAAAATAGAAAAACCCCAATATTCCTTCTCCTCAAGCAGCTTACATTCTAATAGGCAGTGAGGTGTGCCACAGTCAACTGTTGCCAACTAGTCCATATAGGAAACAGGAAAAAAATGACATCAGAGGCAATGTTCCACACCTATCATCTCCCACTTTTGCAAACAAATGAGGCTAAGGCTACTTACCTTTTCATAGCATTCAGTTTTCATTGTTTTGTTGTTATTCCTTCCATTTATATTATTGCACTCATTTTGCTTCTTGTTTCCTGATTCTTCTTTGAATCCATTCATAGGAGTCTTCCCAGGCTCCTCTTTATTCATCATATTCATTGTTTCTTAGAGCACAGTCTTATTCTATTCAATTCATCTACCACAATTTGTTGGCCACTCCTCAACTGATGAGCACTTATTCAATTCTTTGCTACTATAAAAAGTGTTGCCAGAAATATTTTGGTGTATATGTTGTCTTTTTTTGTCATCGATTTCTTTGGTATACCATTATTTTGTAATGATGAAATTTGTTCATTCCTCCTCTATGGATAATTGAATGTCTCTTGAGAAAGTCAGAGGATAGGAGAAATAAGATGGTGTGGAACTTTCAAAGGGTCCAAAATCACAGGTAGAGAGGTATGACAGTTCAGAGGACAAAAGAAAATAACTAGCAAAACATTAACATGAAAATAGGTGGCTAATATAGATGGTAAGATTTACAGAAGTGATGTGTCAAGTTTGGATACACCACTCAGTGGGTAGGCCCGATAGAGCCTGTGTAGGCCAAAATGCTATCTGATTAGTTGACAACTTGATAAAAACATTAAATGAAGGTTTATTAATATTCATGTAGAAGAGGAAAAGAGGACCAGGAACCAAGGAATCCCTAGCTCTAAACTCTGGATATTCCACCCTCTCAGTTCTATGGGTTTCTTGAGAAACTGTCTTCAAAGATCTTCTGGGTGCCTTTCACTATCCTCTCTATCTGTAAACCCACACCATCTAACTTATCTGACCTAACTGGACCTCCAAATTAATGATAGATAAGTTTAAAGTTCATCAAATATATGATAGCTTGAACTCTTGGTGAGTTCACCCTCATAGACTAAAGGCTAAGATGGCTCTGGGCTTTTCCCATAGACAGGAACTGGGTACTGGCAGTTTTCCTTCAGCAATCAGGAAACACCCAAGGCACAGGATCTCCCACCAGGATCTCAGGATCTTAGGATAGTTGGATAAACAGGAAAGCAAGAACCTTTGGCTCTAAGGGACAAGTAGGCCAACTCTCCCAAGGCTTAGACAAACCAAGCCACATGAAGTAACCTCTCTGATCTCCCTGAATGATAGGAACCATGGCCCTCCAATTTTCTCAGTGTGTCCGGTTTTAATTCTTCCCCAGGCTCTAGAACAGCCCTTTCCATTCCGTGCATGTGGCCAGTCCCTCTTTGCAAAGTCTTCCTTTCTTTCCTTCTCTCTCATACCAGGCAGAAAAGGCTGAATATAGAGGCAATCAAAGCCAGAGAAGGAGATATATGGAAAGACAAGCAATCAGTCAAGGGACCATGGTTAGTCATACTGAGGTAAATATATGTAAAAATTAAATTAGTTTCTTGTAATAAAAGTATTATATTTTATGAGATTTATTAAAGATTACTAGAAATCAAGGATACAAAATAATAAACCACATACCTAGGGCTGATTAGCCCATTCACAGCCTACTTACTACATGTTGCAATGTCCTAGTAGAGGAAGAGACTCTCGGGAGGCAGAGAGCCCATTAAATACTAAATTGTGATCTCGCCCAGGTGGAGACTCAGATGAGATTATAGGGAATTCTGGGAAATACTAAGGACTTCTAGGGATTGAAGTCTGGGGTTCAAATCTCCATTTTTACAGGTAGTGTAATGTGAGCAGAAGAAATCTGTCACTTGTAAAAAAAAATCATTATTTAAATTGCAAAATTTAAATTCCTTTTGAGAAGAATTTTAGGTAAAGAAGCTACCTCTCTGAATCCAGAACTGAACTGTTGGAGAAGCCACCATGAAGAAGCCTCCAGACCACAAGTTGCACAAAATTGAACTTTGGGTGTGGTTGATTGAACATTTATTTTTATCTGTACTTTCATGCCAAAGGGGACTGCCCCCTAACTGGCTTTTTTGTCAATGCGTTCAGCAATTATTGTTTTTATTCTTTTTTTCTCTTATCCTCACATTATTGTAATATTTTAAGTTGATTATGTTTTTATGATCCTTTTGGGGAAAAATTAATTTTTCCAAAAATGATCACACGGGGAAATGTAAAAAATAGACTCGAATACAGGACTACAATCCCCCTGAGCCTTTGCTCCACTTCCCCAGAATGCCTTGTAATCTCACCTGGGCCAAGATCAAGAAGGTATTTAAGCTGATTCAAAGGCTTTTGAGGGGTCTCTCTTGGTTCTTGGACTTCCATTTTGGGGCAGGCATGGCTTTTTTTCATAATGTAGGTGAGGTTGTGTCTAGGCCACTCTATGGCCTGAACATGTGTTTCTTATCCTGTATTTTCTTTAATCCTTAATCTTCAATAAACATCTAAAAAAATATAATACTCCTTGCAGAGAGAAACTAATTTCTACCTGCCTCAGTCTCCCCATATTCCTTAAATTTTAATCTTTACACACTTTCCTACACTGTCTTATTGACCAATCTGATAGATATGAGGTGTGTAAACCTTAAAATCTCTCAGACTTGTGAATGTTAAAAATTACCCCATCGGGGAATTCTTAATTGGAACAAATTCCCTACTGAGAAACATTCCCCATTTTGATGTGAGAACTCGCCAGGATCAGAAATGGGAGGACCTCTACTCCACCCATACTTAAGACTGCGTTAGGGGAGAAAACTCCTTGCTAAACAAAGTACTTGGATCCATGCTTATGGTGGGGCAAGGAGTTCTTTGAGCCATGCCTGTTTTTTAGAATTGATACAATGAGATGCTAGGTACCTAAAAGGGTCGGGCAAGTTTTCTCTTGATGAGATTAGTTGACTCAGCTGTGTTTTCTCTCCTTCAGACTTACTGAGGAGATTGGTCGACACAGCAGCATTTTTTCTGATTCAGACTCACTGAGGATATTGGTCGACTTAGCAGGAATTCAGATGGGCAGTCCTTTGGAAAGCGTCTACAGTGATTGGTAGATGTAGGGACTTAGGGGAGGTGACATGGGAGAAAAACCCCTATATAAGAAAAAGCAGAATCTCTTGAGAGATATCCTTTTGGAGAAATCCCTTTGGAGGATCTCTGATGAGGATCGCTTGGGAAGAATCTCTTGAGAGAGGCTCTGGAGAAGGGAAGCTCTTGGAGGACAATCTCTAAGGAGGTCTTGCTGGAGCTCCTCTAAGGGGACTCTGTCCCTCTGGAGGCTCTTGAGAGAGGCCCTTTGGAACAGTCTCTGGCTGGAAGGCTCTCTGGTGAAGTCAGCTGAGATGGAGCTGGCCTGGTGTCACTAGAATCCTTGTTTAGGCAGACCTTGTGGTGAGTGTTAAAAGACTGACTGACTGATTTCTCTCTTAAGACTCAGGTCTAGGCCATATTGGCTTGAGGCCCTTCATAATTATTCCTTTCTTACTCTCTCTCTCTTTCTCTAATTCCTCATTATATTATTAATTAAAAATCTCTATAAAACCCAGTTGACTTGGGTATTTGAATAATTGGGAATATTTCCCTGGCGACCACCTTATATTTGATTTAAAAACCAAGACACTATAGTGAAACATATTTTCTGTGGTCAAATTTACTCACCCTCTCTTATATCTATCACAATTTATAACCTCAACCATTTTAACTCACTACAGTTTATGGGCTTCACTATTTTAAATCTCACAGGTGATACCTCAGCTTTGTTTTAATGTTCAATTCTCTAATCAAGAGTGATTTAGAACATTTTTAATAGGATTATTGACAACTTTGATTTCTTCATCTGAAAACTGCTTGTTCATATCCTTTGACCATTTGACACTTGGGGAATGACTTGGATTCTTATTAATTCGACTTAGTCCTCTATATAGAGAAATGAGATCTTTATCAGAGAAATTCCTTATAAAATTTCCCCCCCAGTTTGTTGTTTTCCCTCCAATCTTGGTTGCATTGATTTTGTTTGTTCAACACCTTTTAAATTTAACATAGTCAAAATGATGGATTTTATATCTTATTATGCTTTCTATCTCGTTTGGTCATAAATTCTTCTTTGGGTTACTTTTTGCTGCCCCCAAGTCCCACACTCTATCCCATGTACCATATACTTGCCCCTTTTTCTTGACTTGGTTTACTCTGTCATTCTCACTTAATGTTCCCAAATAGCCTTGAGATATTGGTATTAATTCCTACCTTAGATCTTGGGATAAGAGATAGGAGCAGAGAAAAGCTAGGAAATTATTTCAAGCCAAAGGATCTGGGTTCAGATCCTTTCTCTGCTACTTATTGGACCTTCAGGAAGATGTTTAACTTTTAGCTCTAGATTCCTAATTCATAGAGGGTTGGACTAAACTTACCATACAAGTAACAGGCTTCTTTTTTTTTTTTAAAGGCTTTCCTAAGAGCTTGTTGTTGTTGGAAACTGTTAAAAGGAAAGCAGAAGCAGGAGATCCTGCAAGGCAGAATGAGGAAAGTTCCAGAACTCTAGGAAAGTGACAGAGTTGCTTTTCCTTGGGGGGACAGATGAAGCTGGAGGTTGTTGGTCTAAGCTCCTTGGGTGGACCTTATGAGTTGGACTAGTCTCCCTCTCTTGTGACTGTATCCCTTATCCAATGGCTGGTTCCTGTGTCCCTGTGTGTGTGTGTGTGTGTTCTGGCTGATAGAGTGATTTCCAATATTGCTGCTCAAGACATCCAAGTGCCAACTGTCAATTCTTCTTGGCCTGGTCCTGCTACCTTCATTTCCTTACCATCTTCAACTAAGTGGGGTTTAATTTAGCTAGTTGTAGGAATTAGATTTGTAGGTAGAGAAGCATTAAATAGTGTAGGTTATCAACTTGATTTTTTGGGGAAAAGGTTATTTATAGTTTTTAGACAGGTCATTCCAATATCACACACACATACACACACACACACACATATATATAATTTCAGGTTATTTTTTCAAAACTGAGACATACAGGGTTAAGTGACTTGTCCAGAGTCACAGATATAGTATCTGAGACTGGATTTGAATTCAAGAAGATGAATCTTCCTGACTCCAAGCCTAGCCCTCTATCCATTGCCCACTGAGAAAAAAAATACATTATCATCTCTATAGATAAGGAAAACTGAAACCTAAAGAGGCTATGACTAGTCAGTTATGAAATGGCAAAAACAAAAAAAAAAAACAAAAAAAAAACCTAAGACTAGAATCTCAGCCTTATTAACAAGAAGCAGAATGGGTTGGTGAATAGAGTCCGAGCTGGGGCTCAGAAGTCCCAGGGCTGTCATTCACTGAATCAGTTATTTCCCCCCACTCCTACACAGGTTTATTTCTTCATTTAGAAAGTAAAGGGCTGAACTAATAAAAATGCATTATATTAAGTGCTTGCTGTGTGCCCCAAATCCTCATTCTCAAGCTTACATTCTATTAGGGAAAATAAGATGTACACAATATACATAATACATATATGTAAACTATTATTCTATTCAATTATGGCTATACACAGGTGTCAATTAGGGAGAAGGAAGCATTAGTAGCTGGGGGCAGGGGGAATTAGGAAATGCAGAAGGTAGTGTTTGAGCTGAGTGCTGAAGAGAGGGATCTGATGTAAGAGAGGTCCTGGCTCTAAAGTTTATGATGTATTAATTATCTATAGTAATGAGGCTGATTTTCCTACTTGGTTTATAACAATGAGCTGAAGCAGTTGATAAAAAACAGAGCCAAAGATCACTTCTGGTTAGTACATATAAGGAAGCTTCCTTTGTGTGGATGGACCTATTTGGTATGGGATTCTCCAACTCCCTGGATTTTTTTTTTCATGGGAGGATTAGACAGACTGAGGCAAAACAGCCACTCTTACCCCCAGGAATGTCCCTGCCCCCTGCAATAAGAGTTAAATGGGAACTCCCCACTAGCTCTCTCATTCCTCCTGCCCCTGAAACTTCATAAGAAAGGGGATCATTACCAACATTTCACTTTCCTAATAGGGACTAATTTCATTTTCCTTCAAGGTCATAGATTGTTCTCTTTGTATCATCAGCAACTGCTATAGAGATTGGCAATAAGGTGAGTGCTTGTTTTATTCATTTTTTAAAAAATTCTATTTTAGTTATTATTCTTTCTAGACTTAATCACTGAATAAAATTAGCATTTCTATGTTCAGAGTAGAACAGAAAAAAGAGATTTGTACATGAAACTGAATTTCTATTGTATATAGCTTGCTTTCCTTTTAAATTACATGATTAATTCAACATGAAATTTTCTAAGCTTTCCTGTTCGTGTTTCTTTCTAGAGGTACTCTGCTTTCTTATATGCATTAAAAATATCTTTTACTTTCTTTTTTGGAGGAGGTCTATTGTCAACCTTTCTCACCCTGCCAGCTCCCTCACTGAAAAAGAGAAAGGAAAGCAAAACTCTTTTAACCAACATGCATTGGCAAGCAAGATGAATTCCTATGTGTCTGTGTCTACAGCCTAAATTTATCTCCTCACAGTCACATAGATAACACTGCTTTCATCACTGGTTCCATAGTACATGGAACATTCTTATAGCTTTCAAAGCTGTCTTTCTTTACAATGTTGCTATTGTATAAATTGTTCTCCTGGTTCTCTTCACTACACTTTGCATCAGTTCATACAAGTCTTCCTAAGTTTCTTTGAAAAGTATCCCTTTTTGTATTTCTGTATTAGTCATTTGCCAATTGATGGGCACCTCTTTAGTTTCCAGGTCTTTATTAGACAGATGGAGGGGGGAAAAGGGCCACTATAAAGATTCTCATACATAATGGGTAGTTTTCCTCTTTCTTTGATCTCTTCAGGGTACAGACCACTGGTATGTCTGGATCAGTAGGCACGCACATTTCAGTAACTTTTGGGGCATAGTTCCAAATTGCTTTCCAGAATGGGTGGGTCAATTTAAAATTCCACCAACAATGTATTATCCTCCATGTTTCCCTACAGTCCTGCCAACAATTTTTTAGTTATCTTTACCAATCTAATTGTTATGGGGCAGGGAACACCTCAGATTTACTTTGACATTTCTCTAATTATTAGTGATTTTAATCCTTTTCACATTCCTATATTTGTTGATAGCCTGGATTCCTTCCTGGTAAATTTGACTATTTCTGTTTTTGATTGTTTGTTTTTAAAGAAGCTGTAAGGAGAGAAGGTTTTGGCTCTTTAACAGCCTTCACAGAAATGTGTGTCATATTGTTTATATAGCAAAATCCTCAGGAAATTGTTAGAGCAATAAAGGGAACAGACTGAGGCCCTCCAGCTCAAGCCCAAGAACATGGTCATAAGCTCAGTTGGTCTCAGCTGACTGCTCCAAATTAGCATCTTTCTGCCGGGAAGTTTGTCCCTTAGCCCTTCTTTCCTGCTTCTCAAAGAACACCCACTAGGCAGCTTCCCTTCTACATCATCCTTTTGGTACTTCAGTACTTCTCTGTTTTCTATTGGTATTTAAATCACAAATTCTCTGCAATTAAAAAAAAAAGAAATCAAATGTAGAAGTAAGTCACCATGGTAGAAGTAGGTGGCGCCATAGTCAGAAACCCAATTTCAAATCTGGCCTCATACCTTTACAGTATGACTCTAGTTAAGTCACTCAATCAGTAAACATTATTAAGTGCTTACCATGTACCAAGTCCTGTGCTAAATAAAGGTTTACAAAAAATAGGCAAATGATGATCCCTGCCCTCAAGGGGCTCATAGTCTAATGGGGAGATAGTATGCAATCATATATACAAAACAAGCTATAAGCAGAATAAATGGGAAATAATTACCAGAGGAAAGGCACTGGAATTAAGAGGGGTTGGGGAAGGTGTATTGAAGAAGGTGGTTTTTTAAGCTGGGACTTAAAAGGAAACCCAGGAGGTGAATAGTGTATTAAAAAAAGATAAAAAAGGGAAGTTTTATACCCTGAGGGAAGCTTAGACTTTTGGTATGGAGAGGGGGGAAGAGAGGAGAACTCCCCCTTCTGAAATCGGGATTCAGGGGAGACAGCAGATGTAACGGGTTAGCTCAGAGAGAGGAGAGGGGGTTTGAAGCTTTCCCCCCTTCTGCCTTCCCTCCTTAGCTAAAGCTGCTGTCCCCAATTTTCTCTTGTCCCTCTTGTCCCCCCTCCACTACTCAAGACCAAGGGGTCTCCCCTTGATCCTTTCACTCACACTCAGCTTGGGGAACAGATAACATTTAATGTTAACAATCAGGTAATACAAAAGGAAATAACTGCCAAGGAAGAATGGGAAAAACAAAGTGGGAAAAGGGGGTCCCTGTCTCTATCTAAACCCTTTCCCCTCCCTCCTCCAGTTTTGGGGGAACTCTGGCCTTGGCAGCCTGAGCCCCCTGAGAGAAAGTCAGGTTGGCTCACCCCTGGGCAACAGGACCTGAGGTAAAGTCTGCTCAGGTTTTCTCTTCAGAAGTCCCTTCAGTTGGGAAGTGTTGGGGGGAAAAGATTTCCAGTCACCAGCAGGAAAAGTGGGTAACTTTCAGGAGAAAGTAGTTTTCCCACCTTCTCTCTTGGGCTTCTCAAGACCTAGAGAGTCACTGCTCTCCCAGCCAGAGTCTTCTTTGGATTCCACTCCTGGGCCCCTCCCCCATTGAGGTGATCAATTTCACATATTCTTCAGTCTGGCATTTTTTCTCTAGTGCCAGCCTCTGTCACAATAGTCAGGTTGGAAGGGGGCGATCATTCCAGGCATGGGAGACAACCAGAGAAAATGCCTGGAATTGAGACGTGCAGTGTCTTGTCTGTGGGACAGCCAAGTAGCCAGGGCCACTAGATCAAAGTGTTTGTAGTGTAATGTAGGGTGATTTAGGGGATATTAGATGTTTTAATTATGGGTCAGTATCAGAATAACTTTGGGAAGGCCAGCTATGGGCCGACAGGCCCAGTCCTGAGGTAACAAACACAGTCCAGGTTATAGCAAGAATAGATGATGGATTAATTAGTCAGGGGAAGGTGAAAGGGGGATTTGGATAATTCAATCTAAAATTCTCCAGATCTTAATGTCCCATAATCAGGAACTTTCTTGGATTCAAATACACTAACTACCTAGCTGTCTAAAGATCCAGACCCTAATATAAATAGACTTTTACTAACCAGAACCAACCCTGCTTTTGGTGATATTAGAGGTAGTGCATTTGGCAGTTAGGCAAGACAGGGCCCAGGAAGAGGTCCTGGATCCAAAAGGATCCCAGGCCAAATCTTACAGACAGATGGCCCAGTCAGTTCAGGATCATACCAAGAAGCTTCGTAGTTATCAAACAGCCAGTAGGGAAGCAGGTAGGATGAAGAAGACCAGACAAAAAACAGCCAGCAAGGGAAGGCAGCTAGTCCCCTACAGTTAAACCAGAGATAGAGCCAGTACAAGGCCCTACTGTCTCTTAGCAACAGCTTCACTCTCCCTTGCAGAATTGCAGAATTGCAGAATTCTTACTCTGCTGTCCCATGCCTCTGCCCTCTGCAAACACACACTTTCTTCCTTAACTTACTTCACTTTTCCTTATAACAGTGATGGGAAATGAGGAGTAAGAAGATTGGAGAGGTAGGATGGGGATAGGTTATAAGGGACTTTGAATGTCAAAGAGAGTATTTTGTATTTGCTCCTGGAGGCAATAGGGAGCCACTGGAGATTACTGAGTGGGGAAGGGAGAAGGTGTGTGTGTGTGTGTGTGTGTGTGTGTGTGTGTGTGTGTGTGTGTGTGTGCATGTGTGTGTGTGTGTGTGTGTGACACAGTTGAGCATTAGGAAAATCACTTTAGTAGCTGGAAAAAGAATGGATTGGAGTTAGAAGAAACTTGAGGCAGGCAGTTACTGCCTTAATTCAGGCATGAGGAGATGGGGGTCTGCACTGGAGGGATGGTGAAGTTGGAGGAGAAAAGGGGGTGTATTCCAGATATGTTGCAAAGGAGAAATCAACTCATCGGTCTGGGCAACAGCTTAGATATGGGAAGTAAGAATAGTGAGGAATTCAGGATGACTTCTAGGTTGGAAGTCAGAGAGAATAGTAATACGGAAGGGTGGGACAAGGTTTAGGGGGGGAAATAACAAGTTCTGTTTTGGACATATTGAATTTAGATGTCTACTGGACCTCAGTCTGAGATCTGAAAGGCAGTTGGGATGTCAGCAGAGAGACTAGGACAGGAGAGGTAGGTTTGAGTCATCTGTCTGTCTGCCTGTTTCCTCAGCTATAAATTGGGGAGAATAATAGCACCTGCCTCCAGGAGTTGTTAGGATCAAATGAGATACCTGTAAATGCATAGCACATTGCCTGGTACATAGTAGGCACTGAATAAATGCCCATTTAAATTCCCCCAAAACTGTCTTGCTTGTCAGTCAATTTTTTCTTTAATCTTTGTTAGTTCTTGCTTTAAAGCCTGGTTTTCTTTTACAGTTTGGTCAAACTGGTTTTGTAGATGCATGAATTTCTTTTGCATTATTTCCCACTTTTCCTCCCAGAGGGCTTCCATCTTTTTGGTCATTTCTGATTCAAATTCTTCCTGGGTTTGTGGAGAGTTTCTATTTCCTTTGGAAGATTTTGGAGAATTTTCTTGTATATCTTCTTCTATCTGCTCTGTATTTTGTATTTTGGCTCCATAGAATGTGTCCAAAGTCGCCCCTTTCTTCTTATTTTTCTTGGTATTTTGGGGCTTCTGTGCTTCTGTGGAGTTTGTCATCTCTGAATGTGGAGGATTAGCTTTTCTTATCTCTGTCTGGTGATCAGAGGCTTTAGTCCTGGGCAGATGTTGGTTCTATGAGCTTTCCCTGGGTTAAACTGAATATGCCTCACTGGAACTGGAATGGAAGGGTTGGACCACGAGGCCACACTCTCCCCCGGCTCGCTTTCCGGAAGTTGCCTTCAGAATCGCTGGCCGTGAGGCTGTTTCGTTGGCCTGCGGGGGGGATGGGCTGCAGCTTTCCCAAGCTCCGGGCAAGGACTTTCACTGAGACTTGGATAGCAGGATCCAGCCCGTGAGGCTGTCTTGCCCGCCCTGAGGGTTGCTGTTGTTTAGACCAGCTCTCTGCAGGGGAAGCCCCAGGCAGTAACTTTCACTGGGACTCGGGTAGAAGGCCCTGAGGGTTCTGCTCTCTGAGCCCGGCCGGGCTGCGGCTTCTGGGAGCCTTGGACTCTGCACTCCTACCCCTGAGGTCCGAGTGATCTCGGGTTCTGGCTTTTGAGGGGAGCCGTACCTTTTGAACCGGGTCCAGGTCCAGGAGGAGGGTTCCCAGGGTCTGTGCTGTTGATCGTTTTGAATTTCGGCGCCTTAGGAGCTTTTGGTTTGAGATCGGTCGGGAAGGGTTTTCCGGAGATCTGAGCTTTAGCTTTCTCTAAGCCGCCATCTTAACCGGAAGTCTCCTTTCTTTAATCTTTGAAATTATGGTTCCTCCCTCCCTTCCTTCCCTATCTAACTAGTTGTGTGACCTAGAGAAAGTCAGCCTCCTTAGATGTAAACTAGGCAAGTGGATTAGCTCTCAGTGAAACACCACCAGTGGCTATAAGTACGGGTGCCTAATAGACCTAGGGGAAGCCTTGTAAACTGTAGGGTGCAAGAAATTAACCCTTAACTCAATCCAACGGACCTTGGGCTTCCTTGGGTTAACAACAGAAAGCTCTACAGTAACCCAGTGTGGAAATGATTAAGAAAAACACCCTCACAAGTCAGAAGCCCCTGCAAGCTCTAGATATGCCCAATCATTCCTCACCATATGCCAGCCGCGTAATATATCATCAGGCACATTTCTCTCTCTTACAGAGTGTGGCCCACATCCGCTTTTTGCCTTTATTTAAATTTCCTTTTATTGTGAACTTAAACACCCCAAACCAAATCATTTCCCTACACAATATGCAACAGAAAAAGGGGGTTTTATGTGAAAGCATCAATTTCCTTTTCACCCCAATTACTTTAAAAGAAGCAGATGATAAATTTTATATGCGGCTTTTAAAACCTTCCTGCTTGTGAGTCAACTTTTTTGTTTAAACTTTGGAGTTATGTTTGCATATTAGCAGAGAAAAGCTAATTAAGTGTGATAGATAGAGCTCAAAAATAGTTTAGTCAAGGCATTAGTTCCTATGAAGTGCTAGTGATGGTAATACTAATTTAAACAGGAGCCCTAAACTTTGACTATTTATTAAGTTATACAAAATATACGGAAGTTCTTAAAATAAAGAGAGCAGCACTACAGTGACAGAGTAAGAAAGTTCACTGTCTTGATGAAGAACAACAGAGATGGGGGCAACAAGAGATAGAAGGGCATAGGTTCAAATCTGACCTCAGACACTTCCTAACTGTGTGACACTGAACAAGCCACTTAAACCCCCATTGGCTAGCCTTGGAATCCAATACACAAGGACTCTAAGAAGGTCAGTAAGGGTCAAAACCCAAAAGGAAACAGTGATCCAGACAGGTGCTGCATGCTCACGAAAATACCTGGCTTTGGTTTAAAAAATGTTAAATATCAAACATGATGTTAAAAATGTCATCAATCATATTATACACTATTGGGATTTTGTAGCTTAGCACCCTGACCTTGTTCAGTCATTTCCAACTCTTCATGACCCCACTGGGGTTTTCTTGGCAAAGATTTGCAATTTCCTTCTCCAGCTCATTTTATAGACGAAGAAACTAAGGCCGAATGGGTTAAGTGACTTACCCAGGGTCATACAGCAAGTCAATGTCTGAGGTCATATTTGAACTCGGGTCTTCCTAACTCTAGGCCCAGTGTTCTCTCCACTGCATGACCTAACTTCCCTAAACTTAGCTGATTGTTGCTTCAAACCCTTTCACCCCTGTGGCAGAGCCAAGTCTTTAGCACAGTGATTGGCTCTCAGAGGCATGTAATAAATGTGGGGAGAAGAGGAAATGGCACAGAATGGTCTGAAGGGGAAAGCCCAGCTAGGTAGTATAGCGGCAGGGCAGAGTAAGGTGAGTTTCTATCAAAGCATTGGTGATAAATAATGAAACATGATAGAAATACACCTGAATTAGAGTTTTAAAAAAACTGGTGAGGCTCTTCTTAATGACTAATTTAGCACCCCCAGACAAGTCATTTCCTCTCTTTTGGTTTCAGTTTTCTCACATGGAAAAATATGGTAGGGATTGGAGTAAATGATCATAAGGCTCCAGATTTAGAGAAATAAGAGACTTTTGAGGTCATCTTGTCCTAACTTCCTCATTTTACAATTGGGGAAACTGCAGTCCAATGACATGAAATGATTTGTCCAAGAATATATTGGTATTAGGGGGCTGAGGCAGGATTTGAACTCAAGACCTCTGAATCTAAAGCTAGGGCTCTTTTCCTTATAGTCTAGGGCACATTCTTCATTAGGAAACACACCCTGTGGAAAAGTAATCAGCAATTTTTCCTTATAGCCCATCATGTCACCCTGAAAGAATGAAACCTATAATAAACATGAAAATACATGTATAACCCAGATTGAATTGCCTGCCAGCACTGGGAAGGGGGGAGAGAGAGAGAGAGAGAGAGAGAGAGGGAAATAAGTTTGATCATATATCTTAGGAAAACTTGTATGGCAATCTGTCATAACATATAATTGGTATAAATAAATGAATATATTTTTTAATTAAAGAAGGTTAAATGCTGGGTTTGTAGTCAAGAAGACCTATGTAAAATTCTGCCTCAGACACTTAGGAGTATTCCTTGGTGACCCTGGGTATGTCATTCACCACTCAAGTGTTTTAAATTCTTCACCTGTAAAATGAGAGACTTGGATTTGATATGGCTTCTGAGCTACCTTTCAGTTTCACATTTTTTTTTAAACCCTTACCTTCCGTCTTGGGAGTCAATACTGTGTATTGGCTCCAAGGCAGAGGAGCGGCAAGGGCTAGGCAATGGGGGTCAAGTGACTTGCCCAGGGTCACCCAGCTGGGAAGTGTCTGAGGCCAGATTTGAACCTGGGACCTCCCATCTCTAGACCTAGTTCTCAACCCACTGAGCCACCCAGCTGCCCCTAGCTTCACATTTTGAAAAATATTTTTAACATTTCAATTAGCAAGTATTTAAAGGGAGAGAGCTTTTCACTACCACCCTGACCAAATTAAACACACACATAACACTCTCACATTATAGATTCATAGTCTTACAAAATTAATGTCCACATTAGCCATGTATGAAAATGCAAGAGATGAGCGGTGTGGTTGTCTGTTCTTTTAATTGTGCTGAGCTCTGAAATCTTTCAACGTTGTTTTTCTCTAAAATGTTACCTTCTGGCTGTCCATAAGTCTTCATAGTTTTCTCTGAAACGTCTTTCATTATTCCTTATGGCACCATAATATCTATTACATCCACACGTCACAGTTTGTTTAATCATTCACTAATAGGGGACACCCCCTTTGCTTCCAATTTTGACTGCAATGAAAAGAGTCACTCTAAATGTTTTGTAGGCGTGGATGCTTTTCTACTTCCTCTGATTTCTCTGGGAGTAAAGGTCTGGAAGTGGTAGAGCTGAATTCAAGATTATGGAGAGTTTGGGAACTCTGCCAGAGTTCCCAATTTAGCTTTAAATCTGCGATTCTATGGACCCACATGCATTGCTGATACAATTCTTTTAGCAGTGGACAATGTCCTTCGTTCCATGATGGAGGTCTTTAGCCTTGGAGTGTTGCAGATCTCTTTGGCAGTCTGATGAATGAATAGGTCATTTCTCTAACGTGTTCAAAGTGAATAAAATAAAATGCAAAATTACAAAAGACACTAAGTATACTACAATATAAGGAGCAACATTTTCTGATAGGTTATAGACTCCGTGTTGTGAACTCGTGTTCCATGAGGCAACATGGGGACCAAGAGTCATTCACGCAAAATCATTGAACAGAAAATAAATGATGACTATCAGAAAAGGAAGAGATGTGAGCACCGAGGACCTTGGGAAACAGGACAAATCAGTGCCTAGGTATTTGAGGGATAGTAGAAAAACAGGGCAGGCAAGGAAACTGTGGGCATTGTTACCCTTCTCAGAGCTGCCTTTTGTTCCACTGGGAATTCAAACTCAAGAATGGAAATTTCTTTCCTTTACTAATTGCCCAAGAGCACAGCAGTGGGCACATGACTGTGGAGATGTACCACATGTCCTTGCTCAGCTTTGCATGATTTATGAAGTTTAAAGAAAACCAACCACTGTCAACTTCATGCTTGGAAAGCTTGGTTCCCAGGGGAATTGTTCATGAAAGCATCACTGTCCAATAAAAGCAAACATTCATAAAAGCAATAAATAAGAGGAGGAAGAAATGAGGCTTCAGGGGAGATTTTAGGAGTGGACAAACATGAACTGAAAGCATGAAAATCAGATGTAAGTAAGTAGAGGGGAGAGGAATAGAGAAGAAAGTGATCCAAACAAACTACAAGAAAATAAGACATTCTATAGCAACCAATCCCAACAACCATCATGTCAAGGAGAACAATTTTATGATAAAATATTTGACATTTTTTGAGAAGACTCTTGCTTTTTTTTTTTTTAAACAGATATTGGATCTCTGCCAATGATGTTTTGAGCAGATGTCAAGGCTGGTTATTTTAAGTGTCATAAAGTAGTTTATGGGTCAATGAGGATGGAGAACAGAAAGGGAAAGAGAAAAATTAGAAAGGGCATAGAATGTGGGGAAGGCTCTTTAGAGCAACTACGGCATTTGACGGTAAAGAAAAATGCTTCACTCATATGAAATGCAGAAATATTTATTTTGGTTTCCTTCGTTGTTTTTTGGAAATTTCTGTTTTGGTTTATAAAACATAGAAATAGCCAACACTGAAAGCAAAAATCCAAAACTCCGATGTGACAAATTACCGATTTAGAGATTTGTGCAATTAAGAGCGCACATTATGAAGTTAGGCTACCAAATAGTGTTATCACAATGACATGTCTAGTGCAAACCTCGTTGTGCTTGAATATCACATATAATCCCAAGTATCCAAAAAAAAAAAACAACAACCAAAAATAGAATCATTTAAAATGACAACTTAATTCAGTCAAATGTGGCCAAAATCGGAAATAAATTGCAATGTCGCCAATTTCCCCAATTAGACTAAAAACCCCTCAGCAGTTACTCTGAGGAAAAATTGACTTTCCCCCTAGATTTACACATTCCCCTATTAGCTAGCATTTGTTCTGGTTTGTTGAATACATTTTGTAGAAATCATGAATAGACTTCTGAGGTGAGCTCATTCCTGTCCATGATTACCCTCCACTTCAACTAAAAAGTATTCAAGTATACCCGCTCCCTCTAGCCTTCTACGTGATATGTTTGGTACAAGACAGTTTATTCTGGGAAACAAATAAAGCATTAATCACGGCATGATATTCTGATATGAAAACTACATTAAAAACCCGTTGGCCGTATACAGAAAGAGTGGCTAGTGCAGTGTAGATCAGGTGTACGGTTAGCAGGCCATCATCACAGCTGAGCTGGGCGCATCCTGCTCTCATGGTGTATGTATCCTTGAAATTCTTGTCTTCACTGTCAAGAGTCTAAGGCAGATTTGTTAATGACCCATGGAAGGGCTGGAGGGAGGGACGGGAAGGAGACAGATCTGGAAAACACTCTCTTGGTAGCATTCTGCTTTGCATTCATTAGCGTCCACATTCTGTAGGGCACTCCTCTGTGACCCTCAATCTGCTTGGTTGTATTTGTTCTGATTTACAGGGAACCTTAAGTTCAAAACGGTACAGTTCAGATATTTCTTTTCTTTCTTTTTTTCTTTCTTTTTTTTTCTGTTAGGGTAACCCAGGGCGGAGGGCATAAAGGGAGAGAAAGCTTCACAACTCTCATTCAGAGAAGGGTGAGCAGAAGAGGGAGCTTAAATAATGTTTGGATGAATTCTGGTAAACCTCACTCCTGCCTGGGTGTGTTTGTCATTTTTAAAAAGGATCCTTTTCCTCCAGTGTACTCTGTACCCTTCGGAATAGACCACTGTAGAGAACATAGCAAACACCTGACCTGGCAGAGACAGGGAAACCCTAGCTCCCTGGCCAGGATCAGGAGAGAAGAGTCAACACCCCCCTTTTTGGCTGAGGAAGTCCCAAATAACTTAACAGGTATACAGTTGCCCTTTACAATTTAAGGCTCATTTTGGAAATTGTATATCACCACAAAATGGTCAGCAACACAAGGTGACAGTAAGGCAGTGTTCTGTTTCCTTCAAAATTCCTATGGCAAGAACCCCGTCTGTCCAAACAAGTCAACACATTGCACAGTTTCCTTCCCTATGTTTGCTGGAGTCCAAATTACCAATATGAAGGCCAACAGTAGAAGTAGGTCTTTTGAGGTGTGCGGTTTTCTTTTTCCAAGCTATCTTCCTCAAGATTAAATCTTAATGGTAGAATAGAGTTCATCTATCTGTGACCTGAAGTACTTGCGGAGCTCGGGTCTCTTGGCCTTCAGCGTCGGGGTCAGAAGGCCATTCTCCACAGTGAATAGTTCCATGTGAAGAGCGATCCCTTTGACCTGGAGAGAGGAACGAACAGAAGCAGAGGGGAAGAAGTGAGCGCCGCTTACCCAGCGCGGAGCAGAATCATCATCAGAAGAATCCATTCGTGAAATAACGTGTTATCAATATTAACTGTTGTTTAATCACAGGCACGAATGCCCATCATGATTTTACGAGTCTACTTAGGTACTGGGAAATCACTGTGATATAATTACAATAATGATGACGATATAACTTGCGAATGAGCCGCTGGGCTCGGGGACCAGGGCAACGCGTAGTTTGTTCATCTCCCTTCGGGGAGTGCTGTTTGTCTTGCAGCCCCTGATACGTGAACTTGTGTTTCATAACTATCATTTGATACAGCGTCAATTACGCATTAATTCAATTATAGACCCTTTAGAGGGGCCTCATAATCCTGTGCATTTTATTTTGTGCATTTGAGGACATGATTCTGAGGAGGAGCCCTCAGGCTTCACCAAGCCACCAAAGGGGTCTGGAATGTAACAAGGGTTCAGGAGTCTTTAGATGGAGGGTAGCAACTACAGGGCCATTCATTCCCAGCCACTTGCTAGTAATTTAATTCAATAAAGACTTCATTAAGAAACCCAATCTTCTGTAATGACATTTGGAGCAAAAACTCCCAAAGCAAGAAACGGATCATGCAAAGGTTCACAGACTTATCAACGCCTCACCTGCTCAAATGGCTTTAGACCAGCCTCCTTCCCAAGCCTCACAAGGTCTTCTAGGATTCCTTTCTTGACATCCTATAAAGGCAATAAAAGAAAGACCGCATTAAAAATACTTTTTATGGCTATCACTTGTCTTTGCATCACCTAGACCTGCTTCTGTATTCCTGGCCAGCTAGCTAGGTGACACAGTGAACAGAGCCCTGGAGTCAGGCAGATCTGGGTTCAAAACCAGCTTCAGGCAGCTGTGTGACTCTGGGCAAATGACTTAAATCTGTTTGCCACTGTAAAATGGGGATAACAATAGCATCCACTTTTCAGGGTTGTTGGAAGGACTGAGTGAGAGATCTGTAAAGTGCTTAGCACAGTGCCAGATGTGTTCACTATAATCAAGACGCTTACCTTATTTCTGCATAATTCTTCATAGGTTCCACTGATGCCCTTCTTTTTGGCCCAGGGACAGAGCACTTCCACATCTGGTACCACTATTGCTATGAGGAATGCCTTTAACACACACATAGTACAGGTCAATTGCAATCATACCTTGTTCTAGGTAACCCTGAGCATGCATGATGGCATGGGAAATGCTAACAGGATGACAATAAAACATCAATTTATTTGAATCTAAAGGAAATCCTTATTTTTATTTCTATATGACTAGTTTCCTGAGAAGCATTGATTTTATTTCATGTATTAGTAGTGAGTGGGGGCAGCTAGGTAGAAGAGTGGATAGAATACCAGGCCTGGGGTCCAAAGGATCTGGGTTCAAATTTGGCCTCAGACACTTCCTAGCTGTGTGACCCTGGGCAAGTCACTTAACCCTGACTGCCTAGCCCTTGCCACTCTTCTGTCTTAGAACTGATTCTACAACAGAAGGTAAGGATTAAAAAAAAAAAAGAAAAATAGTGAATGAGCACTCAAGTTCCAAGCAGGCAATAATAGACCAAAGGCAAAATGGTCCAACCTTTGCCAGTTCTCACAAAAAGCTTTGCCCCGGTTAACTATCCCCTTTCAAGCCTTCTGCTTCAGTTTAAAGCTTATAGACAATCAGCTTCCAGGTGGCCTTGCCCAACATGCCCATCAGTCTCTTGGGAGGCAGCTGGGCTGTGGGCTTAATATATAGACTAAGTATCTCTCCTATCTATTGTACATTTATATATATAAATATAAAAATAAACAAACTATTCTCTCTCGAGCTATAACCGAAGTGCAGAGCAGCCTGCTATTCTGTTAATACTGCTTCATAGCTGTAGGCATTAAAACATAAATGGTGACTGAGAACTCTATACCTGTAAGCTTTCCCCGTGTACAAACACCTGGGCCACAGGCTCACTCCGCTGGTAGATATTTTCAATTTTCTCAGGCGCTATGTATTCCCCTTGTGCCAGCTTGAATATATGTTTTTTCCTGTCGATGATCTTCAAGGTACCATTCTAGGTGGGAGAGAACACAAAGAGAGGATTTGTACCCACAAAAGAAACAGCTCTGGCATGGAATTTACACAATTACACAATCTAGATTTAATTAAAAGCAAAGCGTTAACATCCTCTAATTACTCCTGGTGGAACAGAAACAATATTCTCCCCTCAAGTGACTAATGCTATGAATATATCCACTGGGTTGGTATTGGCCCATATGGCTCCAGGGCCAATGGAATGGAGGAAGACGTTGTGATGTCCACAGCCAATTTGCCATGTGCACGTGGGTTTCAGGATCAGACATCAGAATGGAGTTCAAGAGTTCTGGGGACTGAAACCCCTTGAGGGTTCTTTTTACCTCTCCTGAAGCCACTTTCTCTTAAATTTCCAAATGTACCGTACAGAGAATCAGACAGAACAGTCACAGAATCATAGAACTGAATTTAGAAATTTCAGAAAAGAAATTCTGAGCATTATAGCTCAAGAACTGGAAAGGGCCTTAGAAGCAATCTAGAATAATCCCTTCATGTCATAGTTAAGGAAAGCAAGACCAAGAAAGGTTGATTGACTTATCATTCAAACCCAAGTGTTCCTGACTCCAGGACCAGTGGTGTCAAACTGAAATAGAAACCATTAAAGCATACAGCAGGAACTCTGCGGACCACATATGGACTTAGAAAATCAATGAGCACTTTCTGTATTTTTATTGTATTTTAATTTATTTTGGTAAATATTTCCCAATTACAATTTAATCTGGTTCAGGCCACATTCAGAAGTGCTATGGGCTGCCTGTGGCCTATGGCCCAAGTGTTTAGCACCTCTCTTTAGGGGCTAGCTCTGCTCCCTTTTCACTGCAACCCTACTTCCCTCAGCCGCATGGTGCAGATGAGTGCAGAAACTCTGATTTGTCTGTGATTACAGAGCTACAACTGGGGTTAGAGCTAGGACTAGAATCCACAATTTAATCCATTTTATATCTGGGTCAGACTACTCTGCAAATCCCTTCTTCTTCTCTTTTAAACCTTTAGCTTCTGTTGTAGAAACAATATCAAGTATTGGTTCCAAGGCAGAAGAGCAGTGAGGGCTGAGCAACTGGGGTTAAGTGACTTGCCCAGGGTCACACAGGTACTCCTGACTCTAGGCCTAGTGCTTTATTCCCTGAGCTGCCTAGCTGTTCCATAGCCAATACTTCTTAGATAAAGTCAGGAAAGAGTCAACTAACCTGTTTTGAGAAGTGGCTTTGCTATCTCTAAAAAGATGCTATCTTGCTGCCCACACCTTCAGCCCTTCTTAGAAAATATTTCTTCCCCCAGGTCCCTTCACCAGTTAGAGCTGGATGACAAGTATTTCCCCCCTGTTGATACAAAGAGAGGAGAAGCTGTGTGATGGAGGAAGAGCCTCGGATACACACAGGCTGTGTGACTTGGAACGAGGCTCAGTGTCCCCATAAAATCCTCTAGACTATAAGTGATCTGCACAGACGGAGAATTCCCTACACCAGAGAAACTATTTGCCCAAACTCTTTCCCTAAAGAAATGATGAAATTAAGATGACATACACATAGAGCCAAGAGTTATACCCCAAGAGATAAAGGAGAGGAAAAGTTTTCAAAAGAAATGAAAAACTACCAACGACCACCAAAGAATGCACCCTAAATCACCAAGAAGAGGAATGCAGGTTCAAAGAACCTGTTAGTTGTACCTCAAATTTAATTAGCAATTACCAAGAAAGACACCAAAAAGCAGAAATGATTATTACTGGACAGACTGTGAGGAAACAGGTGCATCAATGAACCGTAGCTGGAATCATGGAGTGAGCCAATCATTCTGGACCATAATTTGGAATTTTGGAAGAAAAAGGGGACTTTTATACTCTTTGGCCAAGTACCTCACTACTCTTTGACTCAGTTTATTCATCTGCAAAACAAGTATAAAAATAGCACCTATTTCTCAGGGTTATTGTGAAGATCAATTGAGATAAAAGTAAAAGTGTTGAGCAAAGAGCCTGGCAATATGTAAATATTAGTTACCACCATCATCATTTTTAGGGCACATATCCCAAGAAGGTGAAACTAGAATAAAAGAGGCAGTATATACCAAAATATTTTCTGTGGCAGCAAATACCTGGGGACAAACCCAATGACCATCAGTTAGGAAATGGCTGAACATATTGTGGTATTTGAGTGTAATGGAATATTACTGCAGTGTAAGAAATGATGATTATGAAGGATTGAGAGAAACACAAGAAGATTTATGTGAACTGGTGCTGAGAAAAATGAGAACAGGAAAATGATTACAAAATGCATGGAAAGGAGCCCTAAAATTAGGAAGCCAAGTCATTGTGACAATTAATCTTGATCCTGGAGAATAAATAATGAAACATGAGAAGGGAAGACAAAAGGGACAGAATGTAGCACAGGTTATCAGATATACTGGTTGCTTTGAACTGTTTTAGTTTGTTAGAAGGGCATGTTCAATGTGGACTGAAATGGGTGAGAAATATGAGTGAGATCAATGATGATTATCCAGCAGATTCCCCTTCACACCCACCTTGTTTTAGAGTAATATATTAGCAAAAAGAGCAGGGATTTACTTACTGGTAACCATTTCCCAATGTCTCCTGTGTGCAGCCAGCCATCTTTATCTAGAGCTTCTGCTGTTTTCGCTGGGTCCTTCAAATAGCCCTTGAATACATTTGGCCCTTTCACACATATCTGAGAAAAAGGGAATTTGGATACCATTAATGCCATCAATGGAAACTCCCACCCAAATTCCCATTGAATTTCTTATGCTGGCCCACAATATATGGAAATTGTGACAGGAAAAGTTGAAATGAGGAAGGGATATCTGTCCTTTAAGAGAATAGGACATCATTATTTGAGCTTTAAGAAATTCATTAATTAGTATCTAGGGCAATTAGCTAAGCTCCAAGGATAACTGCCCCTGGAGACCTCCAGGATCCCAAAGTCCCTGGGTCCAACTCTCTTCCTGCTGCCTTAGGGGGAAGAATAGTCATTACTCTATGCTCAGAGTGTCTTCCTCCTATTAATTTAAAAGCAAAGGCATCTTCAAAAGTATTACGTGTTTCACTCTAGATGCATCAACTAGATTAAGCCTAAAAGTTCCGATATGTGTTATGCCACTGTCTTTTGAAAGTCAGGGGCTAGACAAGAGAGGACAGGGGTTGAAACGTAAACAATCAGTACAAATTTACTCACCTCACCTTCTCCCTTGGCAGCCAGGTAATTCATCTCTTCAACATCAACAAGTTTTATATGACAGCAAGGCATTGGAGCGCCAACATGGCCTATGCATCAAATGAAATATGATCACTTATCTTGGGATCTTTATCAAACACTTTGCTTTCAGTGACATTGATCTAACATATTTATTAAGGATTCACTATGGTGGTAAAGCTAAGAGGGATATGGGGTTAAGTGAGAGGTGCTTCCTCCTTTTGGGGTCACAGATCCCTTTGGTAGTCTGGTGAAACCATGGACCCCTTCTCAGAATAATTCTTTCCTTTTAAAAACCTTTACTTTCTGTTTTAGGATTGATACTACGTATCAGTTCAGATCAGGCAGAAGAGTGGCAAGGGCTAGGCAACTGGGGATGAGTGACTTGCCCAGGGTTACACAGCTAGGAAATGCCTGAAGCCAGATTTGAACCCAAGTCCTCTTCCCTTGTGCTACCTAGCTGCCCCTCAGAATAATTTTTTAAATTATATTTATTTATATAATTACATATTTTATATTTATTATATAGGATTTATTATATAGGATATGCAATCCTACTAAATAGGATATGCAAAATGTCAAAGGAGATGAATTATTCTGCAATATAGTTATGAAAATACATATTATTTAAAAGTTTATGGGACCCAGGGTGAAAAATGCTGTTTTCAAATGGTGCCAGGCAAGTCATTCATCATCTCAGTTTGTCTAGGTAACTCTCTCAGTTATCAATTAGTTGCTTATCATCATCAGTAGAAGGAGTTTCCATATTGGGGAGTTCTCTTATGAAATCAGTTGAAAAATCTGGGTTGAAAAAAAAAGTGGAATACATTATGCTGAACACTGAGTGAGAGAGAAAAATTTTAAAAAGACAGTCCCTGAGTGTATCTTGTTCTCTTGGTCTCTGTCTCTCTCTGTCTCTGTCTCTGTCTCTGTCTCTCTCTCTCTCTCTCTCTCCATCTAGCTATCCATCTATCCATCTACCCATCTATCCATCTACCCATCTATCCATCTACCCATCTACCCATCTATCCATCTACCCATCTACCTATCCATCTATCCATCTATCCATCTACCTATCCATCTATCCATCTATCCATCTACCTATCCATCTATCTATCTATCTATCTATCTATCTATCTATCTATCTATCTATCTATCTATCTATCTCTCTATCTCTCTATCTATCTCTCTATCTATCTATCCATCCATCTATCCATCCATCTATCCATCCATCTATCCATCCATCTACCCATCTACCTACCTACCTATCTATCTATCTATCTATCTATCTATCTATCTATCTATCTATCTATCTATCTATCTATCTATCTATCCATCTACCCATCCATCTATCATCTATCCATCTCTCTATCTATCCATACATTTATATATGTATACACACAGATATTTCTTTATCGGTTTGTGTGTGTGTGTATTCTTTTGTGGTGTAATGGAGATTGTGCTGGCCTCAAATGAAGACCGCTTTCTGGCTGTGTGACCCTGGCCAAGTTACTTAACCACTAGCCGCAGCTGGTCATTTGTGAAATACGGAGTATGGAACCCATGTCGTCCCTAAGCTTGATGCTGCCCTTCCAGCTCTCTCTCTCTTTATCTAGGTTTACTTCCTCTCTCCCAACACAAATAAGAGTTTCAGGTCTAGCCCCTGAGGAACCAGAAGTCCCTTTACAAGCGTCCTGGGCTGGACATTCGGAATGCTTGGCTGAGTGTCAATAACTTGGCTACTTAACTCAGTGAGGCTCTCAAGTCAATGTTGACACACACAGCTTTCAAACAATTATTAGACTTGTCAAAATTCTACTTATCTCAA
This sequence comes from Monodelphis domestica, assembly GCF_027887165.1. Classification (NCBI taxonomy): domain Eukaryota; kingdom Metazoa; phylum Chordata; class Mammalia; order Didelphimorphia; family Didelphidae; genus Monodelphis; species Monodelphis domestica. The sequence continues at coordinate 232,487,325 of NC_077232.1, forward strand.
ACATCTAGAGTCTTGCCTCTGACACCTACTGGCTGTGTGACCCTGGGCAAGTCTCTTAACCTCTCATTCACAACTCTCTGAGTCTAAAAATTGGCCATCCTGCTTTGGTAGAGATATTCCCGACATTCCATAAAATCAAAGGTCAAGGCCTCCAAAAGCTACACTGGCTGCTTAAATCTGTCATTGTCCCTGCCATTCTCTTTGCGTTGTTTCAATCAACAACAGATTAAATGAAATCATACAAATTATACAAAGTTATACCAAGATGAGAATTCTGACTCTATTTCACATTATCTATTTCTACGTATTTTGTGCGGGACACATAAATATATAAAACAGAGTGAAAGCATTATGGTGACTTCCTGTCCATCACTGTAACAAATACAGGCTATTAGTTTTTTATTAAAAAAAGACCATAAAAGTCTTGGTCTTTGGCAAAAACTCACATCCTCTCAATGGCACTTCACCCTATTGCCTAGCCCTGACTACTCTTTTATCTTAGAACCAATACACAGTACTGGTTCTAAGGCAGATGGTAAGGGTTTAAAAAAGCCAGACACAAGGGAAACATCGACAGTTTTGTGGATGATGATACATCTTAAAATCCCCCTAACTCTTCTTAGGGTCTTAGACAGACTTCTTTTGCCAAAGGGAGTTGTAGCTGGGTTTGATTCCAGAACTCCTTTGAGTCTGGCAATGCCCCGTTCCTTCAGTCCTTCACTCATAAGTAAGGGTGCTTCCTACATCAGGGAAGGTTTGGGTTTTCCCTGCCCCATCAAAAAGGGACCCCCAAACCCAACTAGACCCCAGGGTAAAAAAAACCCCTAAGCTTGTGTTTTCTAACTTGAGAGTACCATTAAATCATAGAGTTAGTTTTTAGAGAAGTCTTTGGAGAAGACACATTTATAAATGCCATGTTTCCTGTTATATATACGTACTACATGTACACACACACATATATATATATGTACCCACACACACCTATACCCTCTGCCCATAATTGAAATCCAGATGTAACACGTGTGTATGCCAATGCAGATAGATCTGTGTATCTGAGGGTAAAATGCTGGACTTAAGAGACAGGAAGACTCCTGATCAGCCGAGCCCCCAGAACAAGAACTTTTCAGCCTCTGGCAAGTCTGTAGGACTTTGATCTACTAAGACCAAGAGTAGTTGTGGTCTGGTAGATGAGATTTCCACCCTGGGCAATTCCGTACCTGCCAACCCCTCAGAGCTCCTTTAATTTCCTGTGTATGTATAACTCAGTGTGCTTCAAAGTGAGGGAGAGACAAAGATGGGAGATGATTCATCCCTTTCTTCAAGGCCCACTGTGGGGGGAAAAGATGAGGCACATAAAGCCGGAATGGCATGCATCACGGTAGATGCCAAAGAAGCCACTTTACAGCTCAGTTGGCTACAAACCATTTGGTCTGAAGACTCAATGTGCACAGAACGCAGGGTAGTTCCAGTTAAATCTTTGATCCATTACATTAACATTACAGAGAGGTCCTGAGAAATGCAACTATACCAGCTGTCCAGTCTCCGGGCACTGTCAAGGAACATCCAGCTGTGCATTCTGTTTGTCCATAGCCTTCATAGAACTGCAATACCAAAACATAGATATTATTTGTTGTTGGCAAAGCTTTACATCATTATTGAAAGTGGAGCCATTCTGGGCAGCTAGGTCACTCAGTGAATAGAGAACCAGACCTGGAGATGGGAAGTCCTGGGCTCCACTCTGGCCTCTGACACTTCCTGGCTGTGTGAGCCTGAGCAAGTCACTTAACCCCCATTGCTACTCTTCTACCTTGGAACCAATACTTGGTCGGTCGGTCAGTCGGTCGGTCGGTCTCTCTGTCTCTGTCTCTGTCTCTCTCTCCCCCCTTCTCTCTCTCTCCCCTTCTCTCTCTCTCTCTCTCACCTTTACCTTCTGTCTTAGAATCAATACTAAGTATTGTGTGTGTATGTGTGTGGGGGTGGGGTATCAGTTTTTTTTTAATTTAAACATTATTTTATTTGGTCGTTTTCATACATTGTTCACTGGAAACAAAGATCGTTTTCTTTTCCTCCCCCCCCCCCCCCCCCCGCCTTTCCCTCTCCCATAGCTGACGCATGATTCCACTGGTTATTACATGTGTTCTTGACTTGAACCCATTTCCCTGTTGTTGGAGTTTGCATTATAGTGTTCATTTAGAGTCTCTCCTCAGTCTTATCTCCTCCAACCCTGTAGTCAAGCAGTTGCTTTTCATCGGTGTTTTTACTCCCACAGTTTATCCTCTGCTTGTGGGTAGTATTTTTTTTTAGATCCCTGCAGATTGTTCAGGGAAATTGCATTGATACTAATGGAGAAGTCCATCACCTTCGATTGTACCACAATGTATCAGTCTCTGTGTACAATGTTTTCCTGGTTCTGCTCCTCTCACTCTGCATCACTTCCTGGAGGTTGTTCCAGTCTCCATGGAATTCCTCCACTTTATTATTCCTTTGAGCACAATAGTATTCCATCACCAACATATACCACAATTTGTTCAGCCATTCCCCAATTGATGGGCATCCCCTCGTTTTCCAGTTTTTGGCCACCACAAAGAGCACAGCTATGAATATTCTTGTACAAGTCTTTTTCCTTATTATCTCTTTGGGGTACAAGCCCAGCAGTGCTATGGCTGGATCAAAGGGTAGACAGTCTTTTATCGCCCTTTGGACATAGTTCCAAATTGCCCTCCAGAATGGTTGGATCAATTCACAACTCCACCAGCAATGAATTAGTGTCCCCACTTTGCCACATCCCCTCCAGCATTCATTACTTTGCATAGCTGTCATGTTAGCCAATCTGCTAGGTGTGAGGTGATACCTCAGAGTTGTTTTGATTTGCATCTCTCTGATTATAAGAGATGTAGAACACTTTTTCATGTGCTTATTAATAGTTTTGATTTCTTTGGCTGAGAACAGCCTGTTCATGTCCCTTGCCCATTTGTCAATTGGAGAATGGCTTGATTTTTTGTACAATTGATTTGGTTCTTTATAAATTTGAGTAATTAAACCTTTGTCAGAGGTTTTTATGAAGATTGTTTCCCAATTTGTTGCTACCCTTCTGATTTTGGTTACATTGGTTTTGTTTGTACAAAAACTTTTCAATTTGATGTAATTCAGATTATTTATTTTGCATTTTGTAACTCTTTCTAATTCTTGCTTGGTTTTGAAGTATTTCCCCTCCCAAAGGTCTGACATGTATACTATTCTGTGTTCGCCTAATTTTCTTATAGTTTCCTTCTTTATGTTCAAATCATTCACCCATTTTGAATTTATCTTGGTGTAGGGTGTGAGGTGTTGATCTAAGCCTAATCTTTCCCACACTGTCCTCCAATTTTCCCAGTTTTTATGAAATAGTGGATTTTTGTCCCAAAAGCTGGGATCTTTGGGTTTGTCATATACTGTCTTGCTGAGGTTGCTTGTCCCCAGTCTATTGCACTGATCCTCCTTTCTGTCTCTTAGCCAGTACCAAATTGTTTTGATGACTGCTGCTTTGTAATATAGTCTGAGATCTGGGACTGCAAGTCCTCCTTCCTTTGCATTTTTTTTTTCATTATTTCCCTGGATATCCTTGATCTTTTGTTCTTCCAAATGAACTTTGTTATGGTTTTTTCTAAATCAGTAAAAAACATTTTTGGAAGTTCCATGGGTATGGCACTAAATAGATAGACGAGTTTGGGTAGGATGGTCATTTTTATTATATTGGCTCGTCCTACCCATGAGCAGTTAATGTTCTTCCAATTGTTCAAGTCTAGTTTTAGTTGTGTGGAAAGTGTTTTGTAGTTGTGTTCATATAGATCCTGTGTTTGTCTCGGGAGATAGATTCCTAAGTATTTTATTTTGTCTAGGGTAATTTTGAATGGGATTTCTCTTTCTAGTTCTTGCTGCTGAGCTGTGTTGGAATTATATAGAAATGCTGATGACTTATGTGGGTTTATTTTGTATCCTGCAACTTTGCTAAAGTTGTTGATTATTTCGATTAGCTTTTTGGTTGAATCTCTAGGATTCTTTAAGTAGACCATCATGTCATCTGCAAAGAGCGATAATTTGGTCTCCTCCTTGCCTATTTTAATGCCTTCAATTTCTTTTTCTTCTCTAATTGCTACTGCTAGTGTTTCTAATACAATGTCAAATAATAGAGGTGATAATGGGCATCCTTGTTTCACTCCTGATCTTAATGGGAATGGATTTAGTTTATCCTCATTGCAGATGATATTAGCTGATGGTTTTAGATATATACTGTTTATTATTTTTAGGAACGACCCTTCTATTCCTATGCTTTCTAGTGTTTTTAGTAGTAATGGGTGTTGTATTTTATCAAAGGCTTTTTCTGCATCTATTGAGATAATCATGTGGTTCTTGTTGGTTTGCTTGTTGATGTGGTCAATTATGTGGATAGTTTTCCTAATGTTGAACCAGCCCTGCATCCCTGGTATAAATCCTACTTGATCATGATGGATGACCCTTCTAATCACTTGCTGGAGTCTTTTTGCTAGTATCCTATTTAAGATTTTTGCATCTATATTCATTAGGGAGATTGGTCTATAATTTTCTTTCTCTGTTTTTGGCCTGCCTGGTTTTGGAATCAGTACCATGCTTGTGTCATAAAAGGAGTTTGGTAGAACTCCCTCTTTGCTTATTATGTCAAATAGTTTGTATAGTATTGGGATTAACTGTTCTCTGAATGTTTGATAGAATTCACAGGTGAATCCATCAGGCCCTGGGGATTTTTTCTTAGGAAGTTCTTTGATGGCCTGTTGGATTTCTTTTTCTGATATGGGATTATTTAAGAAAACTATTTCTTCTTCTGTTAGTCTAGGCAATTTATATTTTTGTAAATATTCATCCATATCACCTAGGTTGGTATATTTATTGCCATATAGTTGGACAAAGTAGTTTTTAATGATTGCCTTAATTTCCTCTTCATTGGAGGTGAGATCCCCCTTCTCATCCTTGATGCTGTTAATTTGCCTTTCTTCTTTCCTTTTTTTAATTAAATTAACCAGTACTTTGTCTATTTTGTTTGTTTTTTCAAAGTACCAGCTTCTAGTCTTGTTTATTAGCTTAATAGTTCTGTCACTTTCTATTTTATTAATTTCTCCCTTAATTTTTAGGATCTCTAGTATGGTTTTCTTCTGGGGGGTTTTAATTTGTTCATTCTCAAGTTTTTTGATTTGCATTTCCAATTCCTTGGTCTCTGTCCTCCCTAATTTGTTAATATATGCACTCAGGGATATGAATTTTCCTCTAAGTACTGCCTTGGCTGCATCCCATAAGGTCTGAAAGGATGTTTCGCCGTTGTCATTTTCTTCAACGAAATTGTTAATTGTTTCTATGATTTCTTCTCTAACTATCCGATTTTGGAGTATCATGTTATTTAATTTCCAATTAATTTTTGATTTGGGTCTCCATGTACCCTTGCCGATCAATATTTTAATTGCCTTGTGATCTGAAAAGGCTGCAGTTAATATTTCTGCTTTTCTGCATTTGAGTGCCATGTTTCTATGACCTAGTGTATGATCTATTTTTGTGAATGTGCCATGTGGTGCTGAAAAGAAAGTGTATTCTTTTTTGTTCCTATTTATTTTTCTCCATATGTCTATTAACTCTAATTTTTCTAAGATTTCATTCACCTCTTTTACCTCTTTCTTGTTTATTTTTTGGTTTGATTTATCTAAATTTGATAGTGGTTGGTTCAAGTCTCCCACTAATATGGTTTTACTGTCTATTTCCTCCTTCAATTCTCCTAGTTTCTCTATTAAAAATTTGGATGCTATACCATTTGGTGCATACATGTTGATTAGTGATATTTCCTCATTGTCTATACTTCCTTTTAGCAGAATATATTTACCTTCCCTATCCCTTTTGATCATGTCTATTTGTACTTTGGCTTTGTCAGATATCATGATTACAACTCCTGCCTTCTTTCTATTGGTTGAGGCCCAAAAGGTCTTACTCCAACCTTTAATTCTAACCTTGTGAGTGTCAACCCGTCTCATATGTGTTTCTTGAAGACAACAAATGGTAGGGTTTTGGGTTCTAATCCAATCTGCTATTTGTCTACGTTTTATGGGTGAGTTCATCCCATTCACATTCAAAGTTATGATTGTTATTTGTGGATTTGTGGCATTTTTATATTTTCCCCTAGTTCTGACCTTTCTTCTTTAGCTTTCTCCTTTTGAACCAGTGATTTACTTTAGGTCAGTCCCCCTAGTCCCCTCCCTTGAGATGCTTCCCTTTCTAGCCCCTCCCTTTTTATGCTCCCTTCCCCTCCCCCCTCTCCTTCCCTCCCTTTTTGTACTCCCTCCTCCCTCCCCCTCCTTGATTTTCCTTTCTTTCTTGCCCTAATGGATAAGATAGAATTCAGGATCCCACTGGATCTAGATGTTCTTCCCTCTCAGATTTGATTTCACTGAGAGTAAGGTTTAAGTAATTCCACTTCACGCTCTCTTCCTCTCCTTCTCATATGAGAGTTCTTCCCCTCCCCTTCCCATGTGTATCTTTATATGGGGAAGATTATTCTATTGATTCTCCCCCTATTTCTTGAAGTTAATCTTAGTATTATCGCGGTTCCCCCCTCCCTTTTCCTTTCTTTGCCCCAACTTTCCCCAAATCTTCTTAATTCCCCAATCTTTCCCTATGCATGTTTCTTCTAACTACTCTTATGATGATACAATTTATGAGAGTTACACAAAACATTTTCCCCACATATTAATATATATAATTTGATGTAAATGTAGTCCTTATAGAAGAGAGTTTGACTTAAAGAAAAAGATAAGATTTATCTCCTTTTCCCTTTCTTTCATATTTACCTTTTCATGTTTCTCTTGCTTTCTGTGCTTGGATATCGAACTTTCCACAGAGCTCTGGTCTTTTCTTAGCAAATGCTTGGAAATCTTCTATTTTGTTGAATGCCCATACTTTCCCCTGGAAGTATATAGTCAGTTTTGCTGGGTAGTTGATTCTTGGTTGGAGACCCAGCTCTCTTGCCTTTCTAAATATCGTGTTCCATGCTTTGCGGTCTCTTAGTGTATTAGCCGCTAAGTCGTGTGTGATCCTTATGGGAGCCCCCTTATATCTGAAGCTCTTCTTCTTGGCTTCTTGTAGGATTTTCTCCTTTACTTGGAAGCTCTTGAATTTGGCAATTACATTCCTAGGGGTTGTCTTTTGGGGATTTAGTATAGAAGGTGTTCTATGAATCCTTTCTATTTTTATTTTGCCCCCTTGCTCCAGAACGTGGGGGCAATTTTCTTTTATAATCTCCTGTAGAATAATATCGAGTTTGTTGTTTACCTCTGGTTTTTCTGGGAGACCGATAATTTGGAGATTTTCTCGTCTCCCTCTGTTTTCCAGGTCTGTGACCTTCTCAGTGAGATATTTTATGTTTTCTTCTAATTCATTAATTTTTTGGGTTTGCTTTATTGATTCTTGCTGTTTTATCATCTCGCTTTCTTCGAGGTGCTTAATTCTGGTCGTTAGGGACTGGTTTTGCTTTTCAGCCTTGTCTGCCCTTCTATTGGATGCTTCGAGTTCTTTTTCCAATTGAGTATTCTTATCTGTCAGACAGCTGATTTCTTTCTCCCATTTTTCTTTCCAGGTTTCCATCTTTTGGATAAGTTCCAGTTTGAGATCTTCCAGAGCTTGTTGATAGTTTCCATTTTGGGAGGCGTGTTCTGAATTTTTTTGGATTTCCTCCTCATTCACCTCTTTTCCTTGGGTACTTCCACCATAAAAGTTTTCAATAGTCACTTTTTTCCCTTTCTTCCTGGAGGCTTGATTTTGGGCCATGTGAGCCATCCCTTTGGTGGTTTTATTCCCCTTTCCTTTTTGGTCTGGGATCTGGGTTATATGGGTGGTTTTTCTGTGAATTTAGGTTGCTTCAGACTAGTTCTTCCCAGCCTCTGAGGTTTCTTAGAGCGCTGGGTCCCTGATCACAGCCACACTGCCCAGGTGTTCACCTCCGCCCAGATAATCAGCGCGTGGTCCACCCCTGGTGTTTAGCTCCGCGGAGATGTTCAGCGCAGCCCGCCCCAAGTACAGCTCCGCTGTCGCTGGATTCTCCAGTGAAACCGCCCTGAGATGTTTTATCCTGGCAGTCCCCAGATCCCAAGGACCCTGGAGTGCCCCCCCCCAGACAGAGACGCTCCCCACTCACTCGCTGTCCCGGTGAGCGCTCAGGTAGCTCACTCTGGTTTAGTGGGGGAGGTGGGGTGGGGGAAGGGCGGCTCAGTTCACTTTTCTGTGCAAGCTTTTCCTCCTTATTATAGTGTGGAAATGTTCAAGCCCCACATACCTTTGCCTCTGTGGGGTACTGGGGAGTCCTTCTGTTCCTCCAAAGGTGATTTTATGCTCCTTTGATGTAGTCTATTTCGTTTGGTGCCGGGGAGAGGAAGCGTGTGGCGTCTAGATTGCAGTCATGATTACCCGGAAGTCCCCCGGGGTATCAGTTTTAATTCCTGTTTCTATGTGTCCCAGGTGGTTCTCCAAGAAAGCTGCAGAGCAGCCACTTCTCTGTACTGTCAGAGGGAGTATTCTCCCATGGGGAATTTCTTACACCAGTGAAAAGGTGGGTTGAAGATCTACATTCATGAGGAGATATGAATGTGACACCCATACACCATGTCCTAAACTGCCCAAGAAAGCAGGGACCTTCCTAATCCCTAGCTGGCAGAGGTCCCCACTTTGCAGTGAGTCTCCTGTTCATTAGGCACCTAAATATAAACTTTAACCCAATCCAAGTTATGACCTGAGAGGAAAGAAACGAGGCTCTCCTGACTTGCCAGTGCCAGGAATTGGGAGGTTCAGGCTGAGTTACGAGCCTTTGTCAGGATTTGGTGGCTCCCACAGACCACCAGGGTCACGTTGTTGAGAGTCAAAACCTTTCCCCAGATTTGTGGGGGTTCATGGGCTATGGAAAAAATGTGCTTTGAGATTATGCCAAAAAGGAGTGTCTCGAACTGTATTTAGTCAATGAGACAAAAATATTTTTATCCTTCCTGTTTGTAGAAGCTGCTTTTATGGCTGCCTTTCACATGTGACAGACAACAAGCTGTGGGATGGGCAATTTTCTGGTTTTCAGGTAAGGAGAGTCACAAATCAGCTGACTCTTTTGAGGATGACTGCTTCAGCCCATGTCACCTTGATGCTTCCCCGAAACCAGTTCCAATGGCCATGTCACAGACTAACTAATTCAACACAACTAGGATGACAAAAGTCATCCTTCAGAGTGTTCTTCATTAGGACCTGTTTTCTATCTACTCCATTACATGTATATTATAACTCATCTAGTCCAATCTGCTAACAACTCATTAAGCCATGGGTTCTTCATCTAGGATTCATAAACTTTAAATAAATCTGTTTTGGGGGAGGGATGCAACGAGGTGGTCAGTGAATAGAAAGGCAGGCTTGGAGACGGAAGGTCCTGGGTTCAGACACTTCCTAGCCATGCCACTTAACTCCCATTGCCTAACCCTTCCTGCCTGTCTGCCTTGGAACCAATTAACAGTACTGATTCTAAGGTGGATCAATGCTTTGATCGCTGTACTTTAATATGACAGCTTTCCTTTCTGATCCTATAGATTTTCTTTTAGGTCTTTAAAATCATTATTCTGCAAAGGGATCCATAGGAATAGCTAAACTGCCAGAGGGGTCCAAGACACAAAAAGGCAATGAAGTCCCACATCACAGAATAATTTCAGGACCCTGCTAGCCTGGCTTTCTAGTTACCAGAGTTACATCAGGAGCAAAAAAAAAAGTATAGCCATAAAGTATCGGTCATGAAAGAAATAAACACAAGCCTGGACAGACTAGGAGATAGCAGAGGGCAGATATTTGAATAGTCAAACTTGGCTGAATGACTAAACATCAAGAACAAAACTTGGCAGTACTGTCTCCGAAATACTATACAGGGCAAATATTTAAAAATAACAAAAACAAAATGCTAAACGCCAGGGGATTTGAAATCATTTTTGTGTCATGGAGTCCTCTGGTACTGTGATGATGCTTTTAGATCTCCTCTTGGAATAACATATTAAAATGCATAAATGAATAGGACTACAAAGGAAATCAATTATATTGAAGTTGTCATCACAGTATTTTTAAAAAGTGAATAGACCTCAGGTTGCTAACCCTTCCTTTAAATTGAGAACATTGTGTTTGTGTTAATTTTTATAAAACGATTAAAAACTGAGAAATTTTTAAAAAAAGAACATATGCTGTGTGGTATTGGGCTTCATGTTTTCCCAGCTAAACAAGCTATATGGAAAGCTAATTTGTCTATGTAAATTGTAACTCAAGTTCTAAAATTTTTTATAACCTTTGAAAAGTTCATCTGTTGCATCCAGTTTGTTCTGCATGCCCATTAGAATAAACAGTGAAACAGTGTTGAGTTAACATGTTCAATGAAATAGCAGTCAAGGAAATGACATTTAATTTGTTTGATATTGCAGTGTCTAAAGTTTGATTGAGGTGCTTGGGTTGATAATTATTGGGATAAAGCTAATATTTTATGTATCTTCAAGTCTTTAAAAAAAGGCCACTGATGAAAAAAGTACAAAGCCATCATCTAACACCATTTGTAAAACTATGATTTGGTGCTAATTTTTTTGGAGAACAATAGGGCAATTGTGTAAGAAGAGTAACAAAAATGAAACTGCTTTGGTCAGCTGTCTCACTACTTCGACCACAACCTGACAACATCAAGAGGAAAAAAGACCTAGCTATATAAAAACGTTCATTATGCCTTAACCCATATTAGCAATATGGGAACCTCTGGAGAGCTGGATGGCACAGTGGATAGAGTGCTGCCCCTAAAGTCAAAAGATTCATCTGCTGAGTTCAAATCCTGCCTCTGACATTTACTAGAAAGTCATTTAACCTGTTTGCCTCAGCTTCTTCATCTGTAAAATGAGCTGGAGAAGGAAATGGCAAACCACTCCACCATCTTCACCAAGAAAACTCCAAAAAGGGTCACAGAGACTGAAAACAATAATGGAACATCTGTGCAAAAATTGGGGAAGAGCTGAATAAAATGAGGGATGCTGATATATGGTGATCACACCGTAAAGGGTGCAACCACACCAGTGAACTCATGTATCTTTGAAGTACTTTAAGTTTCTTGGGCCTCAGTTTACTCATTTGTAAAATGAAGAAATTAATTAGATAGATGACCTCTCAAGTTTCTTCTTCTAGCCATACACTGATTTCACATATTGCATGACCTCATACAGACTCAGTGATGCCTTTATATATTTATGAATAAAGGGATAATATTAAAATGACAAATAATAAGTTCATATATGAGAGAGAGTCTAGATGGGGCACAGTATTAAGATGTTATTATTTTATAAAATTTATATTTCCCCTTTTCCATGAACTAGGAACCTTAAAATATTTATAATTTTGTTTAATTTAATTTAATTTAACTTCAACTTGCATTCTAAACTTAATCGCAATCTCAACAAAAATGAACAGATGAACGAAATATTTTTCTTTGTTTTTAAAAACAATATTTGCAACGTATTACTTTGAGAAGAAAAGCTTCTTTGAACTATTTTATCATAAATGGTTTTGCTCACGATGGCAAGATTGATTCTATCATAGATCAACAGGCCTCTGGGTCATTCCTTGTGGAGGACTGCTGTTTAGGTCATCCCATGGGATACTGATGTTCCATGACAAGATTTGGAATCTGTCCGTCTGCCTACCTATCTCTAGCAACATAGAGACACACATGTATACTCACATGTACACATAGACATAGGTAGATGTGTAGCTAATCACTGTGGTTCGGAGTAAAGATCACTGACTGGAGTCAAAGGATCTGGGTTCTAAACTTGATCTTGATGCAACTGACCATAACCCTAGCTAGGTGTTGGGCAATGACTCCCTTGGTTTCAGAGTTCACGTCTAGCTGAGTGGGAAGACTCGGACATACTGTGAGAGACAGACCTATAAAAGGGCTCCTTCGGGGCAAAATTATTAGGTTTGAAAGTCAAAGCCAGAAAGTTTCCAGGAAGTTTTGGTTCTTCAAACTTAGAGGAGTTGGGCAAAGAAATGAGAGTCTGGTCTGTCTGTGAGAAACATGGTTGGTGCCTCATGGTCTTACCACCACTAATCTCTGCAGTGGAAGGTGCTTAAAAAGCACCAGTGAGATCACCCTGGGAAATTCTCTCCCAACAAATTTATCCCATGGGAAGCCTCTCCAGTCCCAATGTGCAAGCTTTCCAAAAAAAAAAAAAAAGGCCACCCATTTATTACAGACTGCACTAGGTGGCAGTCAAGTGCTGCAGTGGATGGAATGCTAGAGTTGGAGTCTGAATGTCCTGAGTGCAAATCCTACCTCACTGTTTTACTTGTGAAGCCCTGGGTGAGTCACTACCTCTTTAATGCCTCAAGTTTCCCATCTATAAAATGGAGATAAGAATATCATCAACTTTACAAGGCTGTTTTGAGGATCAAATGAGATAATATATGTAAAAGCACTTTGGAAACCTTAACTATGAATATAATTAAATATAAATGCTAGCTATTATTATTATTAATTGTTAAGAAAGACAAAGACAATTCCGTTACTTCAAAGTTTAACAATCCCAGCTACTGAACAAACAACAAAGACTTTCAATAGTCCATAATGCAGATGTGAATGTCCCATTCATAAGCGGTGTACCAAGGAGAGGCGGGCACAGAGATGGACTTCTGCTGGGAAGGGCACACAGGGGTTTTCTGTTCCATGGTTCAAGACTACACTAAGCCCAACTGGGCCTAAAAAGTGCATGCCACTAACCAAGGCAGATAACAGCATGGGCAGTTTCATGTCATCTTGCAAAAGGTACAGAGACTGACCCCCTGCAGAATGAAACCTGGTAGAATAGGCCTTCCCTGCATCTGCTATCATTCTGTCCTTTCTTTTTCTGACCACAAAACTGTCAAATAAATTGCTGCTGCTACTCCCAAGTGCTCTCCCCCTCTCTCTCTCTCTGTCTCTCTTTCTGTCTCTCTCTCTCCCTCTCTCTGTCTCTCTCTCTCTCTCTGTCTCTCTCTCTCTGTCCCTCTCCCTCTCCCTCCCTCTCTCTGTCTCTCTCTCTCTCTGTCCCTCTCCCTCTCCCTCCCTCTCTCTGTCTCTCTCTCTCTGTCTGTCTGTCTCTCTCTGTCTCTCTCTCTCTGTCCCTCTCCCTCTCCCTCCCTCTCTCTGTCTCTCTCTCTCTCTCTGTCCCTCTCCCTCTCCCTCCCTCTCTCTGTCTCTCTCTGTCTCCCTCTCTGTCTCTGTCTCCCTCTCTGTATCTGTCTCCCTTTCTCTCTCTCTGTCTCTCTCTGTCTCTGTCTCTGTCTCTCTCTCTCTCTCTCTCTCTCTCTCTCTCTCTCTCTCACACACACACACACACACACAAGCGCGCACTTTCCCCAGATGCTCATTCATCCCAAACAACTTACCTGACATCCAAGTGCTGACCGTAGAAAAGTCAGAACAGTTGCTGATACAGGAGCTGCTCCAGTGACCATTAACCTGACTTTCCCTCCAAGACTTGCCTTAAAGGGATAGAGAGAGGAAAAAGAAATAAGATGCTGGATAAAATATTCAAGAATTTATGCTATGTGAAGTTTCTCTACTCTGCATTCCTGGGAATTTTTCTAATGCACCAAAGCCTCTTCTGAAGCAACGCCCTATCTCCAGCTCCAGTTCTGTTCTCAGAAGGCCACGTGAACCCACACAACTTTACAGAAGTCAGAGAATCTGGAAAGGCACAGAGAAGACTCCTTCCTCTGAGTCATGAGTCTGAATGTTGGACTGGAGTTGGGATTCAAATACTGCCACCTTTCCTAACGAGCTGGCTGTGTGTGTTGTAAGCAAGAGATGGATAGATCTTTTTTCCTGGGTTTTTGCAATAATGCTGTTTCCTGGTTTTCTTTCTACCTGCCTGCCCATTCCATCTTAGTCTTCCATGCCAGACTAGCATTCCTATCCCACCTCCCAGACAGGCTGGCTCCAGAACTCTGCCTTAGGACTTCTTTTTTCCTCTTTCTATACTGACCATGGTCTTAACTCTCATGGGCTCAATTACAGAACTCATGAAGATGATGCCCAGTTCTCCAAATAGTCTTGTATCAACTGATTCCTACTTGCAGATTTTCAACTCTTTAAATGATGGAGATGGAACCTCTAAGGTAGGGACTCTTTTTCATTTTGTCTCTGTATCCCCTGTGCTCAGCAGAGTGTCCAGCACATGGTAAACACTAAATAATTACTTGGGTAAAATTTTAACATCATCCATAAAATGAGTATAATACAGGATGTCCCAAAAGTCTTAGTGAAGTTTTAAGTTTTAAGCACTCTAAGGTTTTTTGAATACCCTGTAAGACCTGTAGGGCAGCTAGGTGACATAGTGATAGAGAGCAGGAGTTGGAGTCAGGAAGAATTATCTTGGTGAGTTCAAATTCAGCCTCAGTTTCCTTATCTGTAAAATGAGCTAGAGAAGGAAATGACAAACTACTCCAGTATTTTTGCCAAGAAAATCCCAAATGGGGTCACCAAGAGTCGGACCAATGGAATGACTCAACAATAGCAAGATTCATAGTTCTGACCTCACAGAGTTGTTAGAATCAAACGAAACCCTTTCAGTGACTTTGCATAGGCTCTCTGACCTAGAGCTGGAAGACATTTCAGAGGTCAGCTAGGTCCACCCTCCCTCATTTAAAAGGGGAAATCTAAGACCCAGAGATGGAAATGATTTGCCTGATATCACAAAGATAACTGCTACCAAATGTGGGATTTGAGCCCAAGTCATGAGATTATTTGACCTGAGGAATCTTTGCCTTTCACTATGCTTCCCCCTTAAATGTTAGCTGCTGCTGCTGCTCCCATCCTCACCATTACTACCACTACCACTACTACTTCTACAGAAAGAGCAGTGGAATCCAAGTCCCTTCTTATCTCTGTTGCTTTCTATCTCTGATCTTGGTCAAGTGACTCCTTTTCCCTGGGTCTCAGTAAAATGAGGAGATTGGATTAGATAACCTCTGAGGTCCCTACTAGCTCTATGCCAATGACTGTATTTCAAGATTTATGTATCCAAGGAATAAAACACACTGCTCACCTCCTCTATATCCTTCTCCTCAAAATCCCCTTCTGAAATTTGGCCCCGGCTAGCTTAAGCACTAAGAGAAATGGTCAAATGTCCAGTTATTACCTGAATTTTGTTGAAAATAATTCTGTCCCAGAGGCTGTTGTTTCTAATGATTCCACTTCGGAGTTCTGCCTCTTTTCTCTTGGAAGCAAAGTCCAGGATCCACCGTTTCATCGTTGTGTTAGCCTGTCCAAAAATCTAACAAGCCCAATAATAATAACTAGGTTGTTCCACAGAATGGCTTGAAACCTTGCCTTCATGTCCAAGAGGGGTTCTATAGAATTTTAATTTGAAGTTGACTTTCATGATGAGCACAGTCAATAAATAATTCCCCCCCCCCCCCATTCTATCAAAGCTATTGCAAAAATGGTTCTTGTCATATTCCCATATTCCAATCTGACTTTCCACACTTTGCCGCCATGCCTCCTCTGCTGCCATCACCATCTAGAACTTCCCTTGGCTCCTGAGGACTCTTGCCCCTGTAACAACCTTCCCCAAAATGTTAGCACCACCTTCTCCCACTGATGAATTCCTCCTGCATTTGGCCTCCATTTTGTGGGCCAAACTGGCCAACTTTCATTCCCCTCCTAGTTTGGTTTCTGACTTCAACAGAATTCCCTTGAATAAGTACCTTCTCCCCCTTCCCTTCCTTTTTATCTCTCTTTTTTGCACTGTCTTTCCTGTTAGGATATTAGGACTCCTTGAGGGCAGGGAGTATCTATCTTTTTACAGGTATATATATTTCCTGTGATTAGTATAGTGCCTGGCACACAGTAAATGTTTAGTGAACTCTTCTTGCTTTTCCAAGCTCATCTTTCAGGGCCTTTGGATACTATTCCATGCAAAAGAATCTTCTCTGGAGCTCTAAGGCTATGTCTTCTAACCCTTCTGAAGATGCCCCAACTTACTTTGTCAAACATCCGGTTCAGCAATCTTGGAACCACAGGGAAAATGGTGGGTTGTAGCATCTTGAGATCATCCATAAGTAACCGAATATCTCCTTGAAAGAATCCTATTTTAGCTCCATGACACAGCATTACACACTGGAGAGGGGGAGAGGAAAGTGTGAATGAATAAAAAGGCAGGGGGAAACTGAGCCCCTCTTTTTTATTCATGAAGTCCACAGCTACTTTCTGGGGACATCACCTCAGTTTGGATTTTGACTGTTCAATTCCAAATATCTTTATATTCTCTAATTCAGACATATCCTGCCTAGTATTGCTAACTGGGATCCCATAAACATATAAGAGGTGAATCAGTGTTACAGGAAGCAGCTAGACAGAATTTGTTATATATGGACAATTGGCTGGCCGACATTATAGTGGAGTTTGTGAAGTTTTAAAAAATTTAAAAAGTTTTTTAAATTTTGTTTATTTTTATGACAGAGGCTGGCACTAAAGAAAAAGTGCCAGACTAAAGAGTGTGTGAAACTGATCATCCTCAATGGGGAGGGGTCTGGGGAGAGAAGACTCAGGCTGGTAGAGGAGTTGGTCTCTCTCAGTCCTAAGAAGCCAAAGGGAGAGGGTGAAAAAAAGACTTTCTCCTGAGGGTTACCTACTTTTACTGCTAGTGATTGGAAATCTTTCCCCCCAACATTTTCCAATTGAAGGGACTTTCTGAAGACAAACCTGAGCAGACTTTACCTCAGTTCTTGTTGCCCTGAGTCTGAACTGTGGCCAAGGGGCCAAACCCAGGGGTGGGTCAATCTGACTTTCTCTCAGGGGGCTCAGACTGCCAAGGCCTGAGTTCTCCCCAAACTTGAAGAGGGAGGAAAGCGTTTTAGATAGAGACAGGGACCCCTTTTTCCCCACATCCCTTTCCCATTCTTCCCTGTCTGTTATTCCTTTTGTATTACCTGATTGAGTTGACATTAAAAGTTATCTGTTCCCCAAGCTGAGTGTGAGTGAACAGATCAAGGGGAGACCCTTTGGTCTCAAGTAGTGGAGGGGGGACAAGAGCAAATTGGGGACAGCAGTTTTAGCTAAGGAGGGAAGGCAGAAGGGGGAAAATCTTCAAACCCCTTCTCCTCTCTCTGAGCCAACCCTAAACATCAGCTGTCTCCTCTGAACCCCACTTTGAGACAGGAGGTTCTCCTCTCTTTTCCTCTCTCAATACTGAAAGTCTTAACCCCTCAGTTACAAATTAACCTCTCTTTACAATACAGATGGAGAACTATTTTTACACTGAAAAGAACATTTACCCTACAGCCTGAGGACCCTAATAATCTCTCTCAGCCTCAGTTTCCTCATTTCTAAAATGAGAGGTTTGGACAAAATAGTCTCTGAGGCCTCTAATCATCTATTAATGATATAATTGTAAAATAACATTGGTCAGCTATTCTTACCAATATAACAATCCAAGACAATTCCAAAGAACTTGAGATGAAACCACTCTATAACCCTTGCCAAGAAAACCCCATAGATAGTTATGGTCCATGGGGTTCTGCTGAATTGGACATGACTGAGTGACTGACCAACAAAAAAAGGACCTTTAAGGTAGAGGAGGGTTGAGCCTGGAATACTTTTTATTTTATTTATTAGAGGAGGGAATACTTGTCTACTTTTTGGTTTTAGTTTGAAGATGTTGTATTTTGCCCTGACGGTTGTAACAAAATATTACATCCTTCACTGTCGAACAGTGGGGTGGTGTATTATGTACAGAACAGTGTATACAGTTTCAGGTATGGTCCATGTATCATTTGTTTCTTCTGGATTATTTTTGCCACAAGGTAGGGTTCAAATGGGAGTAGGTAGGGAAGGAGAAAGGGGAATATGTGACTGTAATGTGACTGTAAAATCAATAGAATCCATTAACAACAACAACAACAAAAAGAAAATGCTGCTAGATTGGTCCAAATATATCCACTCTCCTAAGAAATGTGATTTCTTTGAAAGGAAATATGTATGTGTGTCAGAATATGTGTGTGTGTGTGTGTGTGTGTGTGTGTGTGTGTGTATCATAGAGACTAAAAACAATGACAGAAATGATCAAGAATAACCATTGTGACCATTTTTACATTTATTTCCATTGAAATGGAGGCAAAGGGAGAAATGCTGTATGAGGCTGGCCATCACTACCCCACAGCATCATTATGATCATAGATAGCCCTTGTGTTTTTTACAGGCAGGAATCTGGGGAGGACCGTCTGACTTGCCATTTGGATCACAACTTCATATGGGAGACCGTGAGGGTGGAGAGGAGCAAAGGTAAATTTCAAGTCCTTGTGCTACGCTTCACTCTAATGATTTCAACTATAAACCTCAAGTCTAAGTTTAATATAATTTATTTTCCTACAATGAAGCTAACTTTAAAAAATCTCTTGAAGGCTGTTAGCCTTTGATCTTTAGTGAGTCTTAGGCAAGTTGCATGTGTCCTGGGATGCATTCCACTGCAGGTCTGTCCCTAGCATTTGCTAAATTCTGTCCCCCCTAAATTAAACCAGCCTCTCTCTTGCAGGAACAACTTGCTCTGTATCCCCAAAGTGAAATTTTAGCAGGTTTTTCACTCAGTATAGTTTATTTCAGAGAAGCTAGTTGGTGCAGGGGATACTTTGAGAATCAGGAAGGTCTGGGTTCAGTTTCTGACCTCATACACTTACATTAGAAGTGTGACCTTGGACAAGTCATTTAACCCTATTTGCCTCAACTTCCTCATCTGTAAAATGAGCAAGAGAAAGAATGGCAAATCACTCCAATATCTTTGCCAAGAAAACCTCAAAGGGGATCATGAAGAGTCAGATGTGAATGAAAATGACTAAACAACAACAAAATAGTTTGTTTCAGAGTGTCTTCCAGACCGATATAGTTCCACATGGATGGCCCTATGAGAACCAGAATGTACCATGTTTGAAATATGGCCACAGAAGAATTTTTTAAAGAGGGGCACAGCCCGTTTCACCTCTTGCTAGTGTTTACTTTAAAGACAGTCTACCAATCAGCAGTCTAATTCTTAGCATTTTACAGAAACACTGGTTTGGAGTGACTGCGTAGAGTTGAACCCTAAAGTGAGCTCATCTGCTCTCTTAACTTCTCTCTGCATCTAGTGGGACCCCTTCCGCTCAGATTTAGAACCCTGAAAATGAAGCCAAGAAAGCTTTCTTGGCTGGTTTAAGCCATGAAATTAGGGCATGCAACCCTACCACGTTTATTTGAGAACTATCTATCCCCTTTCTCAAATCAAACCAGAATGTCTTATAAAAATAAGCTCATTTGTATATTTGGAACCAATACTAACAAACATTTATCTAACACTTTTAAGCCTTGCAAAGTACTTCACACATATTATCTAATCTGATTATCCCCACAACCCTGAGGAATGGGTTTTATTATTATCTCCATTTTACAAATGAGGAGCTTGCCCAGGGTCACACAGCTAGCAAGTGCCTGAAGCAGGTTACAAATTCAGGTCATCCAGACTTCAAGTCCCAACACTCTACTCATACTATCTAGCTGTCTCAAATGCAATCCAAATCAGTGGCCCTAAATACCACCTGTGGTCAAGCATGGAATAATCTGGCTTATTAGAAACCAGAAAAGGACAAAATTATACTGACGTTACATGATCTTGGATTGACTTGGTCAAAAGACCAGGCAGAATTGGATCAGAAGAAACCTTTACTTTCTGATACTCAGTATCAATTCAAAGGGAGAAGAGCAGTAAGGGCCAGGCAACTAGGGTTACATGACTTGGCCAGGGTCACACATAGCTGGGAAGTGTCTTAAGCCAGATTTGAACTTAGGACCTCTCATCTCCAAGCCTGGCTCTCTAATCACTGAACCACTTAGCTGCCTCTAAAACTTCCTTTTTTAAATACCCCAAAATTGAGATCAGAAAATTACTAATGTAGATGTGTTAAACTTTGCTTCCAGGAACGTAAAATGAGGATTGCATCTACACGGTTATCCATAATCTGGGTCCTATATGTGACCCAGAGCAAGAGATTCATTGACAACA
This sequence comes from Monodelphis domestica, assembly GCF_027887165.1. Taxonomy (NCBI): domain Eukaryota; kingdom Metazoa; phylum Chordata; class Mammalia; order Didelphimorphia; family Didelphidae; genus Monodelphis; species Monodelphis domestica. Next base: position 232,507,430 of record NC_077232.1, read on the forward strand.
CTGTACCGTACTATACCCCAGTGTCCTTACCAGCATTAACTGCTCAAACATGTGAGCGAGTGGTAAATATGAAATGTGTGAATCACTGGCGTTCAAATGAAGTACTTTCTGCAAAAAAGACAATAACAGGGCAAACATGCAAAAAAAAAAACCAAAACCCATGAAACTTTGAAAGAAACTCAGTGCCTACCTCCACAACTCTCTCAAACATATGGGCAAGAGGCAAGAAAGATATCAAAATGTCGTCTTGGCAAGGAGATACCACTTTCTGCAAGCAAAGAAACCAGCAGGGCAGAGAAGCAAAAGACCATTACGATTTCCCGGCATTTCCCACCCATATTTCCGAGCACATATTCCCTCAGCTTTCCGGAGGAAGAGGGCATACTAGCTGGGCTGTATGATTTGATTTCATCAGGATGGAGGAAGCTTCTGGCGAGGAAAACCCTCTTTACCACCGAAGATGCAGCAGCAACTCCGGAGCGTCAGGGATGTCCAGGAACAAAGAGATATTAAATCTCTTGGCCAGGATTATAGAAGCAACCCATGGCATAAAAAAGATTTGAACCTAATATTTTCCTGCCAAGATTAGCTGACTAACCACTGAGCCACACTCCTTCCTCTTATGTATCGATTACTGACAAGCAATCAGTATCAAAGAATGGTATTAAAGGAGTAAACTGAAAGCAGGTAATTTGACATTTGGGTTACCATTTCTCTTATAAAAGGCTTAAACCGAATCCATTTAGGTGATTTGCTGAGAGATAGGACAATCCCCTCCCTAGTTCCCCTAGGCAGGATATTGAAGGATTATGTGCTCTAATTATTCAGAATTAAAATCCCACCACTCCCCCCTTCCCAGCAAGAACCTTCAGGTCAGGAATGCAGGGAGTCACATCCCAATTTAAGCAATACTATAACCTTACAAAGGGGGAAAAAAGAATCGAACACCTAGATACTTGTACTCATGGCTTGAATGATTTCGGTAGCTAGTCTTATCAATTCTTCATTAAACCAATACTTTAACTCAAATTTTGAAAATTCCATTGGTTTCAAATAACATTCAGGCCAAAATGTAGTGATCTGTTACCCTCTAAGATAATGTCCACATCCACACTTTTAAGTAACATCCCCAACACCCGCTCATGCTCTAACCATTAAAGGATTTATATTGGTCCTTAAATGGAAGCAAGGCACGATAAGTATTTGCACAGGGTGGTGACAAACTTGTAACAGGATTCTGGCCCAAATAAGGCATCAGTCAGCATCAACCACATTCTCAGTGAGTGGGTAGATGAGCTGACATGAGAGAGGTATACCTAACGTCCACTCTCCATTTTTGCCCTCCCACTCCCTCAAGAATCTGTCACAAGTTCTACAGTTAGAATACCAACCCTGGGCAAATTTGGCAGTAACAGAACCAAAACCAAGGCGGAATCCCTTCCCCTTTAGCGTGTCCCAACCCAAACCCAAGTATAGCATACTGACCCAAACCAACCTGCATCCCAACCACCTGTCCATCCAAAGGACAATAGCTATGGAGGTTGCCATTTGGAGGAGAGCAGCTTGTACTGCATCCACATTCTTAGATTTAGAATGAAAAGAATCCCCTCACAGTCTGTTTTAAAGGTTCTAGAGACTTGACTCCATTTCACTTTTTAAACTGATTTCTTTAAAGCTTTGTATGAACATATCAACTCCCTTAGTTCTTTTCAGAAGAAGGAATAGCAAGTAACATTTCACTTAAGAGGCTGAACACGTCTTTAAGAAGTGCTTTGGGGCAAAATATCAAGGGAAGAGTCTGAAGGACAAAATGGCCAGACCCCACACTATTCAATATAGGTACTTCATTCCCTGAAGCTATCAAGTGTGAAAATCTGCCATCAAAATAGGGCAACTGAGCCTTTTAGGAAGACTGCAAAAGTCAGGTGGGAAAATAATGTTCTTTGCAGGACTGAAGTATCATTGTTCTGATGCTACATAATCAAATAACATTGTTCTGATGCTACATAATCAAATAAGGGATTGCTTAAGTCATGCTGGGGGGTGAGGAGAGTACAAACATATCAGGCCATCATTAAAGGCATTTGGGATGACACATTTTCATCTCTTCACAGGAAGATGGTAGACCTTGCAAAGTTGGGATGACCATTAATAGTGTGAATAAACCTACCCAGATGGCATTGTTTAGTATCTTCAAAGGGATACCGAAGTGTCATCAATCAAGCAAATATAACACATGTAGGCCATCCACTTTACTACTTTTTTTTCCTTAAAATCTTTATGGCAACAACCAAAGGCAGTTTTTCAGAGCTTCCACCAGCCAAACTGCCTCCACAGTGGCAGACAGGAATTGAGACACAGGTTCATGAGACCGCCATTTTAGAGAAGGGGACCTTATGAGTATGCGCCACCCATGCCTTACTAAACGTCCCCAAACTTCCCAAACTTCTGATCGGATCACTACTTCAATTCTGGTGGCTTAAAGCCAACTAATAGAGCCAGTCATTCCAGCGTCTCCAAAGGTTACCTCTGTCGCTTTCACAAAACCCGAACAATCGCTCACTACATTTTGATGAGTGATCAGTGCGCCTTTGGGGTTGCCTGCAGAAAACAGTGGGAGTAGAAGAAGTTAAAGGAAACTGAATATCTTCTAAATAACAACAACAATAACAATAGCTAGAAAACATTTGACAACTACTATGAGCCAGGAACTGCAAATATCCCCTTTGATTCTCACAACAACTCTGGGAGGTAGGCACTGTTAACTCTCTTTTATAGTTGAGAAAACTGAGGCAGACTGGGGTTAAGTGACTTGCCCGGGGAGACACAGCAATTAAGGGTCTGAATCTGGATTTGAACTCTTATCCTTAATTACAAGTCCAGCACTATATCCACTAAGCTTCAAGATAAGGCATTTAAGAATGTCTTACATACCTCTTAAGATTGACAGCAGTCAGATTTTAGAAACACTAGTTGAATAAATCAGGACCAAAACTTTTTGTCATGCCCCACTACTAATCATGCCCCTCTGCCAAAATCCAGTTGTTGGGCTGAGTAAACTTTATCATACGTAAACTCTCAATATACATATAAGCCCAATTTTGAATAGTGGATCACAATAGGGGGAAATCAGGGTTTCCCACCCTCCCCATCATTTTAGGCATGGTCTGTCTTAGAAAATGGATGTACTGAACTTCCTCAACAAATATTTGAATCCCTACTGAATGAGGTATCAAAAAAACAAAACAAAACAAAACAGCACCACTTGTATTCCTTCTCAGCCTGAACAAGATTAAGATATATTTTGAAAATATTAAACAAAATAAATAAAAATATAGTAAAACTTAGATAAAAATATTTTAAAGCTAAAATCATTAGCCCACAGGAATCCTTGTGTATGGATTAGTGGCCCCCATTTCTACTCAAGTTTGATACCTTTGAGAACAAATTAGATGATTCAAGTTTTCTTGAACACTTTCTAAAACACAGAGGAGGCAACACTGAGGGCTGGACTGAGCCAGGTGTCTGTCTTCCTTCTGCCTTCACAATCTATCTACTGCAATTGAAGCGCAATCAGCCAAAAAGGTGAGAGAGAGGTTTCATTCTCTGAAAGGAGCATAAGCCTTCCAGGTACTGGGCAAAGGTTTTCCTGTTGCAAAACTTACCTGTTGTCCCACTGGTGAAACAAATCAGGGCAAGGTCATCAGGCGACGGAGGCTAAAATAGTTAGGAACAAATTTAGTACAAGCCTGAAGAAGGCAGTCAAGTATAACACATTCCAGGAATGCTGAGGTCTGTCTCTACTGATTTCCTGAGATGACTCAGTTGTCTTCATACTACAAAAAAGAGGCAGATCGGAGACGACAGCAGCCCCAGATACATTCACTCAGAACTCTGAAGGGTGATGAGAGCCTTCCACACCTACCTTTGGTTTCCTTCTGTTAGCTCTTCCCAGGTCCTAAAACAAAGAACATGGAAATCAGTTGGATCCAAGTTAGCATTTGGGATGGTCCTGATGCTAACTGTGTTCCAAAGAGCTGTGATAGTCGGTACAGGGGAGAGATACAAAGAACTGTAAATTCTCAAGTTTTCTTCTTCTTTTTTTTTTTTGCTTAAAAATTGTTTATTGACTGGCTGACATGAAGATGAAAATATTCGGAAGCATATTGTCATCATTATTATCATTATCATCATCATAAAATAATATTTCATAGAAACAGATGATTATCAGTTACAATCTCCTTATTGACATTATTATTATCTTCAAATAATATTTCATAGAAACAGATGATCATCAGTTATAATCTCCTTATTGTCATTATTATTATCTTCAAATAATATTTCATAGAAACAGATGATCATCAGTTACAATTCTCTTATTGCCATTATTATCATCATCATCAAATAATATTTCATAGAAACAGATGATCATCAGTTACAATTCTCTTATTGCCATTATTATCATCATCATCAAATAATATTTCATAGAAACAGATGATCATCAGTTACAATTCCCTTATTGCCATTATTATTATCATCATCATCATCATCAAATAATATTTCTTAGAAACAGATGATCATCAGTTACAATCTCCTCATTTACAGATGAGGAAGCTGCCCTCAAGAAAGAAAAAGCGATTTACTAAAAATCACATGGCAAATCAAGGCTTAGAAGTTTAGGCAAATCTTAACCAAGCACTTTAGTGTCTCCTTCACTCCACAGGTAGGTCTTGAATGAGGAAGGCATAACCTTCTGAATCAAATAACTGTAGTAAATTGTATTAAACCACATTTGGACCTAATTAAAGATTGCCCCTTCACTTTTCCAAAAAGAGCATCTATTGCTCTAATGTAAGAGGTCTTCGGTGTTGGAAACAAACTATATTTTTTTGAAGATGGCAAATGGTCTGGCTCTTTTCAACATAAATGTCCTTTTAGAGTACTGTCTTTAGATACAATATTCCCAGCCTAGGAGGTATGACAGATATAGCTACCCCTTTAAACATTTGCATGTATCAGGAGCAGCAGTATTGTACAATGATCAACTGTGAATGCCTTAACGAGTTTCAGTAATACAGTGATTCAAGACAATTCCCAAGGACTCATGATGAAAAATGCTCTCTACCTCCACAAAAGAACTGATAGAGTCTGAATGTAGATGGAGGCACACTTTTTTCACTTTCTTTATTTTATGATGTTTTTTATTTGATATGGGTTTTCTTTCAAAACATGACTACTATGGAAACCTGTTTTACATGACTGCACATGTATAACCTATATCAAATTGCTTACTGTCTTAGGGAGGGAGAGGCAAGGTAGGAGGGAGAAAATTTGGAACTCAAAATAAAAAAAAAAACAAATGTAAAAAATTCTTTTTACATATAAGTGGGAAAAATAAAATACTATTTAAAAAGAAAAAATGTGCATGCATAGGACATGTATGCTGAACATGCACGTGTGCACACCCACTCATACACATACACAGACTTGAATCTTGCCAGCTAGTACAATGCAATGGAAATATCAAGTTCAATGAAAAAGGCAAGAATAAAAGAGAAACCAGTCCTCTATAAGAGAGACTCAAGGGTCAGTCCAGTCTGAAGAGACCTAGTTCTTTTGACCTTTCACACTCATGAAAAGCAGGTAAGGGGGGCATCTAGGTGGCTCTGTGGATAGAAAGACACACCTGGAGTTGGGAGGTCCTGGGTTCAAATCAGACCTTAGACACTTCCCTGGGCAAGTCATGAGCCCCCATTGCCTAGCCTTTACTGCTTCTCTGCCTTGGAACCAATACACAGTATTAATTTTAAGTCAGAAGGTATGGATTTAAGAGAAAAAAAAAGAAGAAAAGAAAAATGGGCAAGTTGGATGATATTATCTGAGCTCCCTTCCAGACCTAGCATGCTGTGATTCTCCATGAAAACAGAAGAATCTTGCTTACCTCCAGGGCTTTCATGCTCATTATTTCAATTCCATGATTCTTGCCTCGTTCCAAAAGGTCCTTGTCAAAGGGGTCCATGATGACTATGGTTTTAAGGACTGGGATTAGCTTGTTTGCAACAGATTCTAACATGAGCTCTGCTTTGTCCGGCTTATCAACAAAAACCAAAGACAATTCAGCTGGAAGAGAAAAGATAGAACTGAGATTAAACTTGGCATTACTGAAGGCCCAAGTATGATTTAGTATCAACGCACCATGTGTTCGCTACTCATTAAAGCAGCATTATATACTTTTATACTTTAAGCAGACGGGAGGGTGTCAGTAAACATAACCCTCCCTCCCTCAATGAAATAAAAGAGAAAGATTCCAAAAAACCAAGCTTAATCAACTGTTAAGCCAATATCCAGTTGAAAGAACATGAACAAATTACCTTTGTTAATGATGTATGTGATCGCTTCGTTTCCAAGGGTATCATAAAGAGGGACCACCACCATTGAGTACGTATAGCAACCCTGTTCGATGATCACCCACTACATGGTGTGGGTTGGAAGAAAAAAACAAAACAAAACAAAAAGGTCATTGGAACATACTAAAAATTCATCTTAAAAATTTCTGGAGCTCCCTAACAAAGCTGTGTGCTAGATCCCATACTGAGAACTGTAGAGAGGATAAAGCAATGTAAAATTATAGTTCCTGCTCTCAGGGGTACCTCCATTACAGGCAAGAAAACAAGGTATAAAGTGTATGTGAGTATGTGTGAATTTAAATAATAGAAGGATTCACACACACAACCACTGGAGGTGGGGATGGGGGGTGGGAAGAAAGGAATCCTCTCTTATTCTTAGTCTACAAGGCGATCAGAACAAGTGTTCTGTCTATGTTCTATCCAGAAGTTCTATCAAGCCCTTCAGCAACCTGATGCTAAAGTATTTAAAAATTACTTAAAGGTATTCTTTCAGAGAGCAAAGCCCTAAGGATCATACTGGAAATTCCTGTACCAATTTCCATGATCAGGATCTCCAGGTACTAATTTATACAAGTGACATTTTTTTTTGTGTGTGCTATTCGTGCTGGTGGTCTTTTTAAAGTTGCTGTCTCTGTTCTGCTCAGACAACAGTAACAGATTCAGCTTTGGACTCCTCCTTCTAGGAAAGAGACTGAGAAGTGAAGGTTAATCCAAAGGAAGGCAACTGGGACACCTGTCTTCAGGTGTCTGAAGGTTCCCATCCCTTCCCACAAAGTCTTCCTTTTAAAAATCCCTGATTTCTTCAAATCTGATGATCATATGAGCATGGTCTTCAGGCTTCTTGCTGGCTCAAACTTTTGCATGGAAGCTGCAGAAAGGTCCAAGTAAGTCTAATGTAACCAAAAAAAAGCTTAACAATGAGAGGTATTCAAGGGTGTCTTCCAAAGTTGAGAAAGGATGAGGACTCAAGTTGAGGCAGGATGACTGATTGATGGAAGATTACTGTTCAGGCAGGGTTTGGACTAGGTAGTCTCTGAAGCCCCTTTCAACTGAGTACTACTGAGCTTCTAACAAGGCAGTACATAATAAAGGGCCAAATAAGTCAGGCAGAGGGACAAGTCAGTGGCACAATGGATTGAGTTTCAGGCCTGGAATCAGGAAGACCTCAATTTAAATCTGACCTCAAATACTTCCTAGCTGTGTGACCCTGGGCAAGTCACTTAACTCTGTTTGACTCAATTTCCTCATCTGTAAAATGAGCTGGAGAAGGAAATGGCCAACCACTCTATTATCTTTGCCAAGAAAACCCTGAATGAGGTCACAGAGAGTCAGGCATGACTGAACAAGTTTTATAGGCAATAAATGTTGAGTAAAGAAAGTGTGAAGATTAAAATTGCAACTCCTGCCTATTTTTAGAACACCCTACTTAAAGTTGAGTGGAAAGATCTGCCCATTTTTAGATCTAATCACCTAAAGTATAAACATCCCACTTAATCATTAAGTGGGAGGTCTGTGACCCACATGTGAAATAGTGGGTGACAAATCAGAATCAACTGACTACCTCCTGGGCAGTCCTAAGCAAGGTTGTAGACTAAGATTTGTCCATGTAAAAAGTGGAGGAAGACACAGGAAGTAACATAAAAGAAGCATCTTTAAAAGGAGAGGTCACTTCCTGTGAGGGACATTTCTTCATTCTTTGGAGTGGAGGCTGAAGGAGAAAATCTGCTGACTGGATCTGAGACCCTGTTCCTGATGAGACTGTTGGACTGACCTGTGGTGAGTGAAAGAGCTGACTTCTTTCCTGGAAAAATTTGGAAAAAACTAGCCTCAGGAGAGACTAGCCTGTTGAGAGAGTTTTTCCCCAGGTCCTCAGCTTTGCTGAGGCCAGCTAAGAACCAACTCTCCCTGCCCAGGTAGGGCTAAGGGCCAGAAGTAAGTTACTTAGTGCTTAGGCTAGATATCTTACCCTATCCTCTCTCTGATTTTTCTTACTTCACTCTTTCTACATTTTGTAAGTAAATTGCAAATAAATCTCTTTGGAATAAATATAAATTCCTGGTGACCCTATATTTAAATATAATTCAGTCCAACCCTTTTAAAAATGACCCCCTTTCAGGTTCAAATCTGGCCTCAGCCACTTCCTAGCTGTGTGACCCTGGGCAAGTCACTTGACCCCCATTGCCTAGCCCTTACCACTCTTCTGCCTTGGAGCCAATACACAGTATTGACTCCAAGACGGAAGGTAAGGGTTTAAAAAAAATGGCCCCCTTTCCCCCTTACAAAAGAAAGATTATTATGGGCTAGTATGGCCTTGAGAATTTTTCTAAGAAGAAGGCACCCAAGTTGGGAAAAGAAGGAAGAAAGGTGAAGGACATTCCAGACTGAAGGAAAAGTTGATGTGAAGGCAAGGAGAAGAGAAATCACCAGGAATGTGGGAGAGAAGTTGCCTGGAGCAGAAGGTTTAAATAAGGCGATAAGGAATAAAGTCAATGAAAATAAAGTAGTGTTAGGATTTAGAGATGGTCTGGAATGTTAGTTGAAAAAGGAAAAGTCCTGGGTTCAAATTTGGTATCAGACACTTTTTAGCTGTTTTGTCCTGGACAAGTCACTAAACCTCCATTACGTAGACCTTACCATTCTTCTGCCCTAGAACTAATATATGGTATTGATTCTAAAATGGAAGGGAAGGGTTGAAAAAGAAAAGAAAACCCTGACAATTCTGCTTGACTAATCAAGTTTTAGGGCTCTTTTTTGTTTGTTAACTCAAGGTCTCTCATGCCATTTTAATCACAAAGAAACTTAAGATGGTGAATAAGAACTGGACCAAGAAGAGTGTGAAAGGAGAACTTGGCATGATGAACCCTCAAGATAGGCTGTGGACCTTCACTGCTTTACCAACCAACAGTTAAAACAGTATCTTTTTTTCCACTTCACAGCTAGAAAGCAGCAGTCTCCCTATGATAATTACATCATCTGTTAACTGGAGACAAGGAGGAACTAGTAGGAGGGGAAAGCACGAATGGGGGGAAATGAGGCAATTTTGTAAATTCTATCTTAGAAGTTTGCCATTATTTCAGGGGCTAGTCTTGTTCTCTTTAAGAGGATAGGGGAACTTCCTAAGCAGAGAACTTATTCCCATAGTATCTAAGAATGGTCTGGGGGGGGAAGAGGGGAAGCATATCACTCAGTATATATATATACCTAGTGTCTATTGAATGTACTTAGGAAGGCTGCTAAGCTCACATACCCCAGAAAAAATGGTAGTTGGTTAAAAGATTCTTGCTATAAGGTGACTATATAAGGGTACCATAGAGTGATTTCTGAAGACAGCAATGTGCTTTCTGCTGTTCTTAGCCATTAGAACATTTTACTCAAATACAGAAAGTCTTGGATATGCCTGGGAACAAAAGTATCCAAGTCCCACAAAGCTAGTTGTCCTTTAGCAGGAGGAAGTACAAGTTTTCCCAAATGGTACATGTAGCACTCTGGCATGAATTGAGCAACACAGTATGTTGGGAAGTCTTCCATTGTTTCAAAAAATCCTGCAAAACACAACAAAACATCCCCCCCACAAGCTGGCTAGCCCCTGTGGGCTTCCATAAAACACTAGGAGTAAATTTATTTGACAACCAGCATTGAGTTCTTAGATCACTGATTAGCTCTCATCCCAGCTAACTTACCCTTTCACTGGACACCTCAGAATCTGCCCAACTCTGAGGGAACACGAGTCTACAAATCCAAATACAGCTGATGTGTCTAAATTAAAGCCAGCTGATTTAGATCAAGAAATAAATCAAAACTCCATTTGTCTGACCTTGGAAGTAGAGGTTCAAAACACATGATACTCTGGTTTAGGAAAGGGCAGAAATAGGGTGTCCCAGAAGTCTTGATGAGATTCAAAGTTTACACCAGCTATTAAAGTTTAGAACTGCACTAAGATTTTTTGGGGCATACTCTCTATACATTTCTTGGATGCCCTCTGACCCTTCTCTCCAATCCTCCCCTCATTTCTGTGTCTCTATCTGTGTTTCTCACCCACTCTTGCTCTTTCTCGAGTTCTCTTGTCTGCCTCTCCCTTTTCCACTTTGAGACAAAATTATGGATTGCTTGATCAGCAGTAGTTGACACAGAATACAACATGTTTGCTGAATGCATGAAGGCATTCGCAGCTGCTTGTCAGAAACATAATTCATTCCTGCCAAAAATGCTATTTGAATGTAGCATCAAATATAAGGCAATTTAACCTCCTAAGCAAGTGTGATTATGATGGAGAAAAAAAATGTAGTGGTTGTTCTCTTATTCAGTAAATGACCTGCTTGAGTTTTTGCTTTATTATCAAATTATCTTTTGATGATGTCCTTTCATTTGCTTCTGTTATGTTTTTACTAAACACTCAAATGTTTAATTTATTTGCTCTGTGTTTGTGTCTACAGGTTGTGTGATTGTTTGGTATAAAGAACAATAATAAAATGCTTTGGACTAAAAATCAATAGCTACCCAGTCCTAAGGCATTTTCTTTTGCAATGTTGACAGTCTGGAAGGAAGTTAATTTTTAACTTTTATGACCTCACTAGAACGAAAATATCTGGTGCAAGAATAAAAATGAGTCACTTTGTTATTGAAAAACTTTTACCTTGGTTTCTACCCATTTACTATCAGGATATTTTAATTTTTTTACTAAAGGCATCCAACTAAGAAGCTTCCTTTGTTCAATATATGTTCTGAGGTTTCAATAAGGGGTGTGGGATCAGGCATTATTATTATTATTCGGGAATATATCCACCAAATGAACATCCATTTGTGTCCCTGTAAAATCTAGGGATTTCCATCAAGGCAGGCTCTCAGAGCACAAAACCAACTTGTACGTGAAAGCAGTCAAGAACTCTAATCCTTGTTTTCTCTCAGGCAAGAGACTGAAGAGCCGGTAGTCAAACAGTCCATCTTAAATCATTAATACCTCAGGTCTATTTTGAGCAAAGATGCCAAAATATTGATCTGGCGACGGCCGGTAACCCTTCTGGATCAATGCTGAGCCCACACACTCGGCCTTGTCTTCAACCTGAAAAAGAGAGAAAGTCAGATAGAGGCATGTGAGGAGACCCCATGGGAGAGAGCCCCTGGCCACCATAGAACGGTCATCTTACTGGGTCAGTAGCCAACTGGGGATCTGGCTCAGAAAGGGATGACAAGGCAGGAGATCAGTTACTCCCATTGATATCACAAAGGGTTCAGAGAGTTTCTCATACAATTCTGCAAAGTAAGTGGTGCAAGTATTTATATAGAGATAGATAAGCAAACTGAAGCTCAGGGAAGTGGTCACTTGCCTGTGAGCTTGCAGCAAGGTGTGGGGTCAGTATTTGAACTGGAGTTCTTCCCACTACATCATACATGCATGCACAAGCAGGTAAGCACTGATTGATTAAATTACTTTCCATTAGAAAACCCTAGAGCAACTCCTCCTTAAAGGAGTTCATGCTGAAGTATCTTATAAAATAATCTTCAGGAGCTGCTAGGTAGCACAGTGGAGGGACTGCCAGGCCTGGCGTTAGGAGGACCAGGGTTCAAATATGGCCTCCAACACTTAGCTGTGTGACCCTGGGCAAGTTCCTTAACCCTGACTGCCTAGCCCTTGCTGCTCTTCTGTCTTAGAACTGATACTAAGATAGAAGGTTAAGGGTGTAAGAAAAAAAATTAAAATAAAATAAAATAATCTGTACCTTTACTTATCAATTAAGCTTTCATTTTGTAGATGTGTCAATCCTGGCTTTGCAAAGCAGTCCACATTATTTATTTTATTTTATTTTTTATTTTGGGAAAATATAGGGGGAAAAGAGCTTTGCTTTCAATGTCACTTTTAAAATAAGAGAAAAAAAAGGTAAACTCAGGGCTGCTGACTAAAGATTCTTTTTATTATTAGAGGTATCTTCATCTTACCTCAGCCCCTCACCTCCTGATTATTCAGCAACACAAAGTGGAACTCCATTTCTTCCCAATTCCAAGTCCCCAGCTACATTCATTACATCAAGGTGTCTCTCAGGACAAGTCTAGTAAGTACAGAGGCAGCTTGTGATCCAGTGAATAGAGCACTGGTCCTGGAGTCAGGAAGATCTGAGTTCAAATTTGCCCTGAGACTTAACAGCTGGGTGACTCTGGGCAAGTCATTGAAACACTCTTTGTCTCAGTTTCCTCAGCTGTAAAATAGGGAGCATAGTAATTCCTGCCTCCCAGGGTTGTGGTAAAGATCAAGAGAATCAATAGTAAAGCACAGCACAGTGCCTGGCATGTAGTAGTAGCTACTTATTTCCTCCTTCCCTTTTCACTGCAATCCTCACAACATCTTCACATCTTCTGGCTCCTTGTACTTTGCATAGCTTTATTTTTATGTGTTAATTTATTTTTCCAGTAATGTATTTATTTACTAATTACATGTAATAACAAATTTCCATATAAGTTTTCTAAAGTTATATGATCCAAATTGTCTCCCTTCCTCACTGCCTCCTGGAGCTGGCAAGCCATTTGATCTGGGCTATACATACATACATATATATATATGCAAATGTGCATACCTTTAAAAACAAAACAAGCAACAATAACAAAACCTCAAACCCTGCCCCTACCTAGGATGATGCTTCCTCAGATTATTCCTCTCTCTGAGAATCTCTCTCTCTTTCTCTCCTTCAGTCCCCTTCTCTCCCTCCCTCCTTTTTCTCTTTCTTCCAAACTCTTTTTGAATGAACCATCCCCATACAGAATTTTTTCAATTCCTCACTAGCTACTCACTCCTCTTCCATCCCTCCCTTGGATCTCTTCTCCTAAAACTGCTCCTTTGACACGTCACTAGCTGAAGTCCTGAGAGTCCAATGGACCTCCTTATTTTGTCTCTCTTTCTCCTCCTTCCTGGTTTTCTGAAGGCTTGAACCCAGCTGAGGGAGTGTGTTCCAGATGGCCTCTAGCATGGAAACCCTCCTCTTCTGTTTCCCCCCCCAACCAGTGCTCTGAAGCCTCTGGACCATATCTTCATTCTAATCACAACAACTTGCCCTTCCCAGAACACTGGGCTTTCTTCACAACCATCTTGTGAGATGGTTTCTTAATACACACTTTAACAAAAGACTCAGAGACCTACCCCAAGCCCCACAGGCTCTAGGGAGAGGCAAGACTACAAAGCAAACCCAGATCCTCCTTCAAACTAGTGAGGCAGCTTCCCATCTTCAGTACTATTATTTGGCTTGAAAAATGGCAGATACTGGCAAGGCTGGATTAATTAACCATCCCTGAGACTACTGAGATTCTGTTATTTATACCTGTGCAGAAAGCGGATGGAAGGGGATTGTTTCAGATAATATTTTATTATATTCATACACCATTATCTATTCAACCATTCCCCCATTGAAGCACAATAAATGCTGTGTACCTTTATTTTAAAAAGAAAGAAAGAAAAGATACAAAGGAAGGAAGGAAGGAAGGCAGGCAGGCAGGCAGGAAGAAAGGAAGGCAGGCAGGCAGGCAGGCAGGCAGGCAGGCAGGAAGGAAGGAAGGAAGGAAGGAAGAAAGAAAGAAAGAAAGAAAGAAAGAAAGAAAGAAAGAAAGAAAGAAAGAAAGAAAGAAAGAAAGAAAGAAAGAAAGAAAGAAAGAAAGAAAGAAAGAAAGAAAGACATGGGCAGCTAAGTGGTGCAGTGGAATAGAACATTGGGCCTGGAGCCAGGAAGACTCATCTTCATGAATTCAAATCCAACCTCAGCCACTTACTAACTGTGTGACCCTGGGCAAGTCACTTAATCCTGTTTGTCTCAGTTTCCTCATCCATAAAATGAACTAAAGAAGGAAATGGCAAACCATTCTAGGATCTCTGTCAAGAAAACCCCAAAAGGGGGTTGGGGGGGCAACTAAAAAACAAGAACACACAGATATAGCTATAATGTGCTTGTATGTCCACATACATAGCTAGAGTGTACAGATTATGGTGAATAGATATAGATATATCCGAAGAAGTTGAAGATGTATTTAAACACACATGACAACAAAAGTTAATCTTTTCCTTGATAGTTCAGAAAGTGCTTTAGCATAGGGCAGGACCTAAAGCTCCTCAGTGTTATATGGTTGCTTTTTCTATAATAACAACAAATACAAAATGTAACTGACATTTCTCTGATGATTCAATGTTTACAAATCACTTTCTTTGCATCCACCTTGGGAGGAGGGTAGTACAATTGCTATCTTTATTTTGTAGAGAAGGAAAGTGAGGTACAGAAAGATGAAATGACTTTCCCAGGATCATTTAACTAAGAATCACTAGGATATTTTACTCCAGATCCAGCATTCTTCCTCATGCCACAGTTAAGAGAGTTCTGGTTGATGGAACGAGTGAACTAAATAAGTCAGTTTTTCTTGATGGAATGAAAATCATAGGCTCAAAGGCAAGATAGTCTCTATTTGAATGAAGCAAAAGAGAATGCCCCTAGCCTCATTCCCACACTTGGCCCTAAGAAGGATGAGGGGCTCTTTGTAGATCTATTCATACCTCCATCTAAAAAAACTCTTTGGAGGAATTGTCACCAAATTGGTGGATGGAGAAGAAAACAAGGAGCCCAAGCAAGAAAAAGAGCATCACAGAGCTCTTTAGTACCCCCAAAGCTAAAAACAGAGACCAACCCTAACTCCATCCAGCCTCTCTTCTCAGCTCCTATAGTTTAGTCAAGAATACTCTGGCTAAAAACCCCCTGTCAAACTAAGAGGGCTGGAGCACAGATTCTTGTGCCACATGCAAATAGAAAACATTCCACATCTGCTCTCACTCATCTAGTCACTTAACCTGAACATCAGGTTATTTCTATCCCTAGGGGCATCACGGGGGAAGACTTTTTTAGGTAGTTGGGTTTCTTGGTCTGGGCCATCCCCAAATCAACATATCTAGCTGTTCCTAGGGTACTACTTGACCTGGGGAAATTCTGCAAGATCTACCTTTGGTGCAAGCAACCCCACATACTTTCCCACCCACTCTGAAGGTTTTATAGTCAGCTAAATCCCTCTTCCATTCATAAGGCAACAATTTAAAGGGGCCCCAGTCATGAATCAGAATGTCTTGGAACAGAACTTGTCCAGGGTACCAATATTTCCTTTTTTTCCAAATGGAACTTCATGAGGAAGCTCACCATCCAGGCACCTGCCTACACCTTTCTAAGCACTTTCTTTAGATACTTGTGCTATGTCTCAAGACTGGATCAGGACAAACACCATTCCAGGTCCAAATATGAGAGGTGCAATCAGGAGGGGCCAGGGGGAAACAGGTTCTGGTCTAGCAGTCAGGAGACCTGGGCTCTGTCTCTAGTCCTGAGTCAGTCATTAGCCAGCCTCCAGGTCACCATGGACCTGTCATTCACCTTCATATAGATCTTAATTTTCCCATTTGTAAGAAGAGGAAATTGGTGACTTCTAATTCCTTCAAGCTCTACAAATAACCTACATAATGTGTCCTGTATTAAATGGTATGTGCATAGGTTAAATGAGCCATAAAAACATGGAGCCTTACCTCTTTATATGAAATCCACTCATATGGTTGATCAGGTTTCCGAAAGCCTAAACAAGGGCCATTATCTACAAGAAAATTTTCAAAAAGTAAGACTTAAAAAAACCTCATTATTCTTGGAATTGCATTATTACCTGACGATTTGGTTTAGATCTGAACTATTTCCCCCATAGGTGTCATTATTATTTTATGGAAACAACAACAAATAACTAATTAACCATTCTTTTTTTAAAAAATATTTTTATTTTGAATCCTTGCTTTCTGTCTTAGTAACAACTCTCTTCCTACGCTCTGCTTAGTTTTGCTTAATGGTTTAATATAGGTATTTCTTTACTTTAGGTTACTTTAAGTATTTCTTTAGTCTCATTTTATTCAAGCTCATAAAAGCTTGAAGAGAGAAAAAGTTTTAGGGGCAGAGTCTTGTTGGCCAAGTGTCCAGAATCATTTAGGCTCTTAACAGAAGGTGAAAAGTCTTGGTCACAGAGAGGTAAAGGATAAGAAAGGAAGTAAAGGAAATGGAGGTGGGCCTCAGAGGTAAAGGTAAGGGGACCTTGGGTCTTTTGGGTTGTGTTTTCCAGTTCTGGTAAGAGAAGTTAGCTTTGGGAACCTGGGATGTCAAGAAGAAGTAAATTCATATCAAATTCATATTAAGGAAGGAAGTGATGATAAAATGGATGATCCAAAAACCTTTTCTCCTTGATTTTGGGATGGTGGTGACTTTTTCCAATTAGGGTAAAAATGTAATTGCATCCTCTTGCAACACACTAACTGGTGATCAAAGAAGTCATTTCAGAAAGGGACAAAGATGAGGTGCAAATTTTTTTTTGTTTGCTTCAGACACGTACTCCATATTTAGATAACTAACCCAAAGCTGTCTGTATATCCTAAGAAATTAAAAAACAAACAAACAAACTAGAGATCTTTTTTGCAGTTTGAATAAGGCACAATGCCTCTTAGGCTTTGGCTTCCTCTTGAGAGCAGCTACTGCATCCAGTATCTTTTTTTGGTCTTTCTTTGTATCCGCAGTTCTTAGCACAGCATCTGGTAGATGCTTACTACTTACTGACTAATGGAGAGGTGGCTTAGATGATAATCACAGCAAGGTCTCCTTCATTCATAGAGCCTGTTTCCTCTCAGTCTTGTCCACAAGCCCAAATTATAAGTCATATGAGCACATCTATCAGTGGTAATGGCCAGTACCTGTTCACTTTGAGTGCACTTCTATTTGGCCAACCATGGTGTGTCAAGAACATCAGTGAGGCCTTGATATGCATGCCACCTTGTATTATAAAAATTCCTAAGGTTGGCAATCAGGAGACCTAGATTCTAGTATTGACTCTGTTATCAACTGGCTAGGAAATATTGGAAGACTCATTTAAATGCTTGTGACTCAGTTTCTTCATCTGTAAAATAGAATCAGAGTAGATCCTCTCCAATCCCTTTGCTTCATGACTTTTGCCTAAATGGTTAATTTGGCTATTTTAATGCAAGAGAAGGGAGGGAGCAGTAAAGGACCAGTACCTTTAATTACAGAATTCAAGATGCTCAGAAACATAAAAATGATTATGAACAATTTAGTTTGCCTAAAAAAGATCACATTTGGTAAATTTAGCAATATAAAAGTTTAGAAAAAGGAAAAAAGGGTGTGTGGGGGAAATGAGATCTTTGGGAGAGAGGCTTTATTTTTTGCAGCCTGCTTCTTCACTGGGCTATCTATCTAGGTTCAAGGGATGGTAGAAAGAATCCTGAACCTAGAGCTGGATGCCTGAGTTTGAAAGTCAGCTCTAGTACTTACTAGTCATGGTGGAGACCTCAATAAATCCTCTTGGAGCCTCAATTATCTTTCTGTAAAATGGGAATAGCATTTTTATTACCCACCTCACAGAGTTATTGCAGTTGACAATGCTTTGTAAATAACAAATATACATTCCCATTTTGCATTCCTATTATGCACAAAAAAGCATAAACTGAAGTAGTTGAAGATGTTCTCTGTACTGGGAGATACAAAGGAAAAGAATCCCTGGAGCACCAAGAAACTTCACAAAAAACTAAAAAAACCAACAACTTGAGTTTTTCCCATATTTTAATAATATTTTATTTTTTCCCTCAATTACATATAAAAACAATTTTTAACCTTTATAAAAAAAACAGTTTTCCCCATCTTGGAATCAGTGCTGAGTATTGGATTGAAGGCAGAAGAGTGTTAAAGGCTAGGCAATAGGGATTAGGTGACTTGCCCAGGGTCACATAACTAGGAAGTGTCTGAGGTCAAATTTGAACCCAAGACCTCTTGCTCTAGGCCTAGCTCTCAATTTACTGAGTCAACTAATTGCCATTTAACCATTTAAAAAAATTTTTTTGAGCCAAATTCTCCTCCCTCCCTATCTGAGTACTTTATGTGAAAGTACAGCAGGAAATTCAAAGTTCCTATGAGTCTGCTCTCCCAAGTAGAGTATAGTTGGGAGAGAACAAAAAGTTAATGAATAATAATTAGGACAATAATAGCTAACCTTTATACAGTACTTCAAGGTATGCAAATTGCTTTACATGTATTATTTCATCAAATAATAGAAGAGTTAACACAATGAAATGTGAGCATAATAACTGAGGGACATCTCTAGAAATGAGTGGATAAAATGCCATTACAGCATCGTCACCACCATGATATCATCAGGTAGTATGAACCCCAGCATCGGCATAGTGTCTACCTGGGGCCCAAGCAGAGTAAATGGGGTGGGCCAAGTGAAGGCGAGCCCAAGGCTGATTCTGTATCAGCCACTCAAAGGTTCATGACAACACAGATGCACAGATTCAACATAACTGCTTACTTGACACATGTATACCCCTCTGGAAAGTTTCATATAGTGTTGTTACATCGTCATAGAAAAATGACAATGGCTCATCGCTATCGAGCACCGTAGATCTTCTGGCACCATCGCTGCCCTAGGAAAAAGACAGAAGAGAGGGTAGATGAGTTAAAAAAGAGAGAGAGAAAGAGAAAGACAGAGACAGAGACAGAGACAGAGACAGAGACAGAGAGAGAGAGAGAGAGAGACAGAGACAGAGACAGAGACAGAGAGACAGAGAGACAGAGAGAAAGAGAGACAGAGACAGACAGACAGAGCCAGAGAGAGACAGACAGAGACGGAGAGACACAGAGAGAGACAGACAGAGAGACACAGAGAGAGAGACAGAGAGAGACAGAGACAGAGAGACAGAGAGAGAAAGAGAAAGAGAGACAGAGAGACAGAAAGACAGAGTGAGACAGAGAGAGAGACAGAGAGAGAGAGAGAGAGAGAGAGAGAGAGAGAGAGAGAGAGAGAGAGAGAGAGTGAGAGAAAGGAAAAACATACCCCTAACCAAGAAGTCCCCCAAGTACCATATTCAAAGAAGCAGCTTAATAAATGTTTCATGGAAAGAAACTAAAGATTTGATCTCTTAATTAAAGTGATTAACTTCACTCAGAAGTTATCACTGTTTCAGGTAGAAAGAGTAAAGCCAAATTGAACCCACTGGGCAATAACTTAACAGAACACTGGGCACAGGAAACAATCCTAAAGAAAAAGACTTTGCTTATCCCTATGAACTAATATTAGCCCGGTCAGGACAGATCAACAAGTAACAGCTAGGTGGCTTCACAAACACAATTCATTAGAGCGGCAAGGTGGTAAGCAGTGGTAAGCAGGCTGGCTTTTGAGTTAGGAGGATATGATTGATCTTTGTTGGCTAGTCATCTATCTCCTGGTAGCCTCAGCAATTTCATCTGTAAAATGGGCCATAATAATGGTACCTACCTAACAAGTTTATTGTGAAGATTAGAAGAAATCATGTATAGAAAGTGCTTTGCAAACCTCAAAACATTACATTAATGTTTGCTATGAACCATCTCAATGATAAGATTTATAATTTCTGAACACTGTTGGAGATACTGAACTAGTCTCTCTACCTATATCTTTGATCTCTACTTATAGCTTTCTTTAATGCTAAGGAAGAATACAGTAAACATTTAAAATTACCAACTGATTTGGGTTCCTTCTAAATTGTTGGGGTTTTTTTTGGAGGTGGGGCTGGAGGAAAACTTAAAATAGCCTAATTAGGGAGAACAAAACAATCACAAATTGCTGGTAGTAACAGTATGGAGATCCTTGAATGGCTTAGGAAGAGTGATCTGTTACTTGAAAATGTGACAACCCCACTCCCTTTCATATACATACTTTTGTTCAATTGTGTCCAACTCTTTGTGAACCCATTTGGGGTTTTCTTGGCAAAGATACTGGAGTGGTTTGCCATTTTCTTCTTCAGCTCATTTTACAGTAAGGAAACTGAGGCATCAGGATTAAGTGATTTGCCCAGGGTCATACAAGTGTCTGACTAGATTTGAACTCTGGAAGATGAATCTTCTTGACTCCAGGCACCTGGCATGCTGACTGTCCCACCTAGCTGCCCTGGATAGTCTCTGGGGTCCCTTTTAGCTTAAACACCTTAAGAATATATAGAGAGGATTTCAGAGTTTATAGAGTGGAAAAAAGTAAATTTAAATTATTCCAACTTCAAGGTTTCTTAGTTTTATTTTAATAAAGTGCATGTGATTTAGTTTTCAAGAATTTAAAGACCAAGTTGATATCCCTTTAAAATTTCCTTTTCCCTAGAGGATGAAAACTATTACAAAAGCTTACTCTCCCTAACCTTTTAATTCTTATTCTATCCAACTTTTCCAAAATTCTTTCCTTATTCCCCAACTGTGCCCTCCTACTTCTTGATTCCCTTATCCCCTCATTTTATCCCGTTACCTCTTCATATGTTCTCCCTTCTAGGTATCCTCTCCTTCCTTCCTTTTTCTTATCTCCGTGCCCTCCTTTCCCCCACCCTTCCTAAAGAAGGTTCTTCTTAAGGTATTTGTGGTAAGGGACGGAATAATCTTTTCTCACTTCAGCAGCAATCTGGCTTTCCTATTTGCCTTCTAAATCAAATCTTCAAATCAATGACAGTCACTCTGGCATTGCAGACCTTAACCAACAAGGTAAATTATTATATACAGTGCAACAGTGAGAAGAGCATACTGGCTTTGGAATCAGAGGAACTGGATTCAAATCATGCTTCTATCACTTCCCTTTTCCTCTGTGATCCTGGGCAATACAAATTTGTTTAAACGAAGGAATAGGATTGGTTGGGTTCTAGGGTCCTTTTCTGCCTTAAATCTACAATCCTATGAATTAAACTCAATTTTTGCTCTCAATTCCACTGCCTTTAAAAAGTCTATGATGAAGCACAGCTAGATGGCTCAGGGGATAGAGATGCAGGCCTGAAGATGGGAGGTCCTAGGTTCAAACCTGATTTCCAACACTTCCTAGCTGTGTGACCTTGGGCAACTGCCTAGTCCTCACCACTCTTCTGCCTTAGGACCAATACTTTCTAAGACAGAAGATAGTGGTTTAGAAAAATCTATGATGGGATGGGTAGTGGGTGAATAGATGCTTGTTAATGGAAAAAAGTTAAAATTTTTTAGAAATCAATGGGGTACTTTTCTCTATTTTTTTTTGTTCATTAAAATAAGTCATATAGAAAATTGTAGTATCTAGAACTAGATTAGATGATTATTTAATCCAATTCCCCTTTATTTTAAAAGGGACCAGAAGGGAACCCCAAGAAATGATGCATCCATACCCTGAAAGTTTATGTTTTTCAATGTTCTTTCCACCAGGCTACACACTTTATTACTTCAAGAATCTGTCCTTCTTCCTCTAATATAGATGACAACCCCTCCCAGACTCAATAGATGAGCTTCTGAGTCTCAGTCTGGAAAAATACAACTCTGGCTAGCCTTACTAGGCTTTTTTACACACTTCATCACTAGGATCCCATGCTCAAAACCTGCATATGTTCTATGGTCAGTCAGGGTATTCTAGGACCCAGGGTTGGCTCCCCCTCACAGATGAGACTTTCATGGAGGACTCTGTGTCTCTCTAATCAGACTTATCCTATGATCATTGGCATCTAGAAATGGATCAATTCAAAAGAAACCTTATAAGAAGCAGGTCTAGAATCTAGAACTGAAATCCTCAACCTGGAAACTAAAAAAAAAATTAAAATTCTATTTCAATAGAATTAGTTTCCTTTTTAATCATACATATTTTATTTTATGCATTCAAAAACATTATTCTGAGAAGGGGCATTCTGGGTTTCACCAGACTACCAACGGAGTTCAGTATAGGACACAAAAAAGATCTCTAAACTAGACGATGTCATTTTATTCAAGGGGACTCTATTTGCAAGAGGGCTTCAATTTTGGCAGGGCTTCCTATGCTATTTCAAAATGAATCATGCATGTCAAGAGACTGAAAGGTACATTCTATTAATGACCAAAGGCAGAGGTCATTTTTCATAGTCTGAAGCCAACAGGGAAAGACAGCCCTGTTATGAAAAAGTGGGCCATAGGGCAGGATGATGGATGGTGCATAGGAACTCTTCCTTCCTTGCTTCCTTGCTTCCTTTCTTTCTCTCCCTCCCATCCTTCCTTCTGTCTTTCCTTCTTTCCTTCCTTCCTTTCTTCTTCCCTCCCTTCTTTCTGGAGTGAGGTGGGATAGAGAAAAAATAAATGCTGGGCATTGGGAAAAATAAAAATTTCTTTAAAAAAATAGAAAGTGGGGAAGAGAAGAAAATAAGAGATAGAAGGAAAGAAAAAATTGAGAAAGTAAAAAGAGAAGAATATGGTAGGAACAAATGCTTCCCAGACCTATGTCCAAGCTAGTCTGTGAAGCTGTCTTAATATCACTGATAGAAACAGTAACTAACATTTATAGAGCCCTTTAAGATTTGCAATGTGCTTTCCATACATGATCTCATTTGATCTTCACAATAACCCTGTGAAGCAAGTCATGCAAATATTACTACCTCTTCTTTACAGATGATGAAACTGAGGCTCTGGCAGGTTTTGTGACTTGTCTGTATTCACAAAAGTAGAGAAGTAGGGGAGTCAGGGTCCTAACCCAGGCATATCCTTGCCACTGCACCCTGTTGCCTCTCCCTAATGCTCAAAATCAAACAATATTGGAGTTCTTAACCTTGTTTGTCCTGGACTCCTTTGACTCTTTAAGGAAGCCTATGGACCCCTTCTCAGGGTAAAGCTCTTACATGAATAAAATAAAATCCATGGGATTACAAAGAAAATCAATCAAATGGAAAATAAAGATACAATATTTCCCCCATTCAGGTTCACATACCCTCAGAAATCAATGTCGGTGGATGGACCCCAGGTTAAAAATCTTTGTCCTGTACCTTTTTTTCAGGACAGTTTTCTCAGTGATATCTCATACAAAGCAGTACCAACCTTTAAGCTATTTTGGTGGAACACTTTTGGAGTTATAAATGGGGGCAAGTTTTGTTTTCCCCACTTTCATGCTGTAAGCATTTTAATTTACCTTTACTGTTAGAGTCACTGGTAGAAACTGCCAGTCTCCTAAAATGTGGACAATTTGAATGGATTTCATCAGAGACAAATCTGTCTTTGAAAATATGTTAAAAGCTGGCTAAGCAGAAAACGAGAGGTTAAAAAAGCACTTAGGAGTCAAGAAAGTTCATTGTATCCCTATTAAAAACACCTTGCAAGGCAGCTTAGGGGTGAGTGACTTATTATTACACAACCAAAACAATATGCAAGAATTTTAGATTAAGAAGCAAACCACCTTCCAGCCAATAAGTCCTGATCTTCAAGAGAGGTGAAACTGGGTGAAAGGCTTCTTTGAGTCATTTCACTGTGAGGTGATCTCGACTGTGCCAAAAACTGAACAAAAAACCCCAGCAATAGTACACTTTGTACTTGGGAAGTTTTGCTCCTGTGAGTGGTTATTGATTACAAGCTCCCTTTCCCAATAAAATTCAGTTGTCACCTCTCTCTCCTTGAATTCAAATTCTGTGACTGTGGAGGATGTGGACTGAGCCTTACACACTGGTAAAAAGGTTCAATGTATGGAAATCTGCTGTGAGCCTCTAAGGTCACAGAATATTTATATGTGGCACAGGATATGCTCAGACCCAGTTACAAAGCGATGGGTATTGAGTGTTCTAACATTTGGTTAATTTTATTCTACAGCACCATTTTCATGCCCACTCCTTTCTAAAAGGACAAGCACTTTTATACAATTTGATGCTATAAATAACTACTACAGTAGAAAAGTACTTTTTACAATTATTTTTAAAAATCCGACTTAAAAATAGTTTTCAATCTCTTTTCTTATGTTGTAGACCCCTTTGGCCTCCTGGTAAAGTCTTGGGACTCCTTCTGAGAACAATGTCTTTAAATGCACAAATATAAAATACCTGTAATTAGGAAAGAAATACTGTTATAATTTTGTTAAGCTCATCAAACTCAGGTTAAGAACCCCTGCCTTGAAGGCTATTTCTATATAATATATGAATGAGTAGGAAAAAGAGGGAGAGGGAAGGGAGAGTCAAAACAAGAGTTTCTAGGCATTTTAAGAAAAGGAAAACACACACACACATAATCAATCAATAGTGGAGAAATCAAGTTAGTGAAAAAGAAAACTGGAGTTGACATCAGAGTCCCTGGGTTTTGGTTCCATTTCTGTCACTTCCTACTTATGTGACATTGACCAAGTCACAACCTCTCTGGGTCATAATTTCTTCCATCTGTGAAATTAAGAGGTCAGACTACATGGCATCTAAGGTCCCTTCCAGCTCCAAATCTAGATCCAAACCTGTGGACTCTCTCCTGCATAAGTGCTTGGAATTGGTAACAAAAGCCTCATAAAAGGCAGGTGAGCTGCAACAATAGCAATAGGATATTACAGGATGAAGAGTAAAGGTGGCTGCTGCCAGACACTAATTTAGATCTCTCCTAAGTCTGGGGCCACCTAATTGAATGAATATGGGAAGGGGGTAGCTAGGTGGCTCAGTGGATAGAGAGCCAGACCTAGAGATGAAAGGTCCTGGGTTCAAATTTGACCTCAGATACTTACTATTTGTTGACCCTGGGCAAATCACTTGATCCCCATTGCCTAGCCCTTCCTGCTCTTCTATCTTGGAACCAATACACAGTGCTGATTCTAAGAGAGAAAGTATGGGTTTAAAAAAAATGAATAGGGTGGAAGTGGCTGCAGAGTTGTTATTATTTGTTATTCTTAACCTCTCTTAAAGGTGTTTCATTTTTAAGGCTGGGAGAATGGATGGGTGGAGGTATCCCTTAGTTTCTTGCAGTTGAGAAATAGTAATATATATACCATTTCACCATTGTAAAAATAGTAACTAAATAAAATAGGACAGAGGTCAGACAAGAGGTAGCCAGCTTAACCAAAACATGGCTTAAAGAAGGATTTAACCAAATCCATGGTTGGCTCTTGAAAAGAAATGTTGCTTGTAGAACTGGAAAAAGCTTATGTTGGTACAGTATTTGCAAACTAACCTTGCCTCCCACTCATCCCTCGGTGCCCCTTATTATAGAACTGGCAATCAGGAAGAGTTCCCCATCCTATTCCTCTCCCAACCCTTTAACTCTTTTTGTGACAGAGTGCCATATAGAGTAACACACAAATAACTCACATGTTTGCATAGCTAATCAAGAGCTTTCTTTGCTGGTCATAAAAGCATCTCAGAATGGATTTCCTTAATTAGAGCTAACATTATATAGCATATTAAGGTTTAAAAAGTGCTTTTTATAAGTTAACTCATTTGATCCCTTCAGTGGTTGCTGCTATTATTCCTATTTACAGAGGAGGAAACTAAGGCAGAAGATAAGTAACTTGTCCAGGACCACACAGCTAGTAGTGTGCCTGATGTAGGACTCAAACTCAAGATTTTCAGACTCCAAATCCAGTGCTCTGTCCTCTGGGATACCTGCTGCCTCCAATTTCCTTTCATCCACTGACATTTCAGTTCCATGTGGCATGAAGATTTGGAGTTGAGGACTCAAATTCAAATTCTGGCACTTAGTACCTGTGTAAATGGGCATCTCTCTGGGCCTGTTTCCTCAATCAAAAAATGAGGAGGTTAGACTAAATGATCTCTAGGGTTCCTTCTAGCTCTAGACCTATGATCTCATGATCTTCCTCTTCCCTCCTATAGAACTTCCATTTCCAAAAGCTCTCCCAACATATCAAGCCAGATCTCTAGGGGTGCCCTTCTTTCTGTACATACTAAAGGTTACCAAACCATACCCTTCTGGAGTGGGAAGGGGCCTTGAAGATGAGCTCCTGACCTAAGAGCTCACCTGCGACCAACAATGAAAACCGATCTTATGCATCTCTCACTTTCATCTCTCTCTTAACACTGGGCACCAGTTTATTTCTCATTGAAAGGCTTCCTAGGAGATGACTGTTGATGTTTTAAAATTCCAGACATTCAGCAAGTGTGGCATGTAAATGGGACCACAGAATTAAAGATTGGGAGCTGCAAAGAGAACTCAAAGATCATCTGGTCTAACACCCTCACTTACAGATAAGGAACTAAGACCAATGAGGTTAAGAACTTGCTCAAGGTTACCTAGCTATTAAATTTTACCATAAAGCACAAACTATAATGAAATAATCTCAGATCAACCACAATTCTGAAATCTGGCTTTTCCCATTTTTGGACCATTCTTATGATCATATTACAGCCTAATATGCTCCATCATTCCAAATCAATCACTTTTTTTGCCAGGGAAGTCAGAAGAAGTGAAAAGGATGTTAAATAGAGGAGAATAACATGATCATTACACTTAGTACCATATTGGTTCTTAAAGCCAACTTATACATGTAACTGGATTCCAAGTAAGAACCTCAAAAAGTCCCATACTTGAATCTCCAATGCTGTACTTACTTCAAGTTGTTTATGATTCTATCACTGCCAACATGGCAGAGAA
This sequence comes from Monodelphis domestica, assembly GCF_027887165.1. NCBI lineage: Eukaryota > Metazoa > Chordata > Mammalia > Didelphimorphia > Didelphidae > Monodelphis > Monodelphis domestica. Next base: position 232,534,218 of record NC_077232.1, read on the forward strand.
AGAAAGGAAAAGAAACAAAAGTTGTCAACAAGGTCAATGTGTTGACTTATTTTTGCCTGACTGTAATAATTTGTTCCAAGGGACTGTGTATTGGGGGAAGGTAGGGAGGGGAGAAGAATTGCAAACTGACAATGATTTTTTTTTAAGAGGAAAGAATGTCAATAAAGCAAAACAACAAAAAAGGGGGGTCCTCATGTCAAGTATTTCAAGCTTGGAAAGGACTTAGTATAGCTCACATTTTGCTGGCCTAACAGGTATCTAAGGAAAAAAACCCAACAACTCATAGTCAGGACTTCAGTGGGAAAATTCCTACATATTAAAATGTCTGAAGTTTGGTTTCTACCTTTACTGAAACTCTGAAACTGACCCAATATTTGGTTTCCTGACTCTCTCTGTCTTGAAGGTCTTCAAAGCTTTATTTGTTTTCCACCTGTAGTCCTAATGAATGACCCAATTCATATGTTCAAACACTTGCTTTGAAAGGCATTTCTAATAATGTGACTTTTCTTCCTCTTCTCTACAGACCACTCTATCAAAGAATCTCAACTTATGCAGAGCATCCTAGCTCCTAATAATGGGGCAGAAACTGTATGTAAATCTTGCTTTCTTCCTCATAGTATTGGTCTAAAGTTGAGATTTGCTTTGGGGGCCAAAGCTGTTAAATTGATCATTTTTATTTATACTTTGTCCTACAGTTGAGACCATTTTCTAAAGCCAATTTAGAGAAAGTAACTCAGCCGCTAGCATGGTATGACAGAAAGGACACAGGTTCAAACCGCACCTTCTGGACTTTACTTCCCATATGACTTCAGGCAATTCTTTAAACCTTCCCACACTTGTTTCCTAATCTATTGAATGAAGAGGTTACACTAGATGACACTACCAACTTGTAGCAATCTATAAACCTGTGATGTATTTGGAATTTGGATACTGGGCACAATTTATGCAACAGGTGTTTCTGAAAAGTTGCATTCACTGAATTAGTATAAATCAACCATAACCCTCACTTCTCCCCTAAATTTACCCAGTAAATTCAGAAATGCTTATTTTCCTACTCTGGATATTGAAGGAGAACCCTGGGGTGAATACTTTTGTAATGCAAACAAACAGCTCTTAATTTCTTTGTTTTTGCAGATTCCTAAACCCCAAAGTCAGCATGTCTTCTAGTTCTGAAATTTCAAGGGCAGGAATATTTCTTTTCCTACTGATGCCAAATTGGTCATTTTCTCTATAGTATCATCATACATCTTCCCATAAACTGCTTTTTAGAAAGCCATTCATGAAGGTTTCCATTGAGATGTAGTTTAAATGGTTAAAAAGTCACTTGGCAAGATTTTGGAAAATTCCTAAGTGGGCTAAAGTACTTAACCTTTATATACATATACCCATACATACATGTTTTAAGCAAGTGACCTCTATCACTTGCCAGACTTTGCCTTAAAGAAATAAAAAGTTCCTACTCTATCAAAATCTAGGCTTCCTTGGTCCTTCAAATGGTTTCATTTCTTTTCATAATAATGAACACATTTCCAAGGATCTTTTAAGTATCTACTGAGTCACTAGGGAAAGGGAGGTCTAACACAAATCTTCTATGATTTCTCCCTTCCTTTCCATTCTCACCCCAACTTAAATCCAGGCTCTGGTTCCCCAGCATCTGAACAATTCTCAACAGTGTTTTTGTTGTCACCATCTGGAAGGCAAGGTAGTTGATCCTCGGGGTAGGAGAGAATATGAAACTATTGCCAATAAGCCAGCCTGACCTAAGTGGGAAAAGCCCTGGGGGCCTTCTGAAAGAAGATCTGGGTTCTCACCTTTCTCACCTTCCTAATCTGGGGAACCTGGTGCCTCTCTGCTTAAGGAACCTGGACTAGAGCAGAGGTTCTTAACCTGAGGTTCGTGAATAAAATTTTAGGGGAAGAAGTAGTTTATGAACTAGAATGGGAAATAAGTGTACACCTTTATTTTTTATCAACCTTTAGTTTTCTTTGTAATCCTATGTATTTTAAACATAAATTTAAAAACACAGTTTCTGAGAAATAGGCTTTATCAGACTGGAAAAGGAGTTCTGGACACAAGAACTGTTAAGAACCCTTGGATTAGAGAATCTTTAAAGTTCCTTTTATTTATCTTTAAATCCTATTATTTGATCCCCAATCAGGACAGGGTACTGGCCTATTTCTCATAGCAAAACCACCTGAAGCAGACTATAGAAAGCAGACTAGAAACACTGGCCCAGAAATAGGAGCTAAACTGAACCTCCTGCTGTCCTGCTATGTTATTGGGAGTTCAAGTAAAAAAGTCAGGAGGAGATAGTGGTTTCTTGGAAGCTGGTAACCCAGGTGGCTTTCCCTAGGAAGAGTCTCTTGTAGGAGGCTGAAGTTCTTAAGGAATAGGAACAAGATCCTAGTCAGTAAATATCTTCTGAACCCTTCCTTAACATTTCAGGTGTACTGGGGCCAGTACAAGACACTTCTTTGCTAGTTTTCTGGTCTATTCTATACTCCAATGTATATGGCGCAGGGGTTTCTGAGGAGAGTCTTGCTTCTCCTATTGATAGTCAGCCCCAATAGAGAAAATGAATGTTGAAGGTTTGACTAGTGCCTTTGCTAGAGACTGGCACAAAGAGATAACTACTTGGACTTGGGAGTCAGGAAGACCTGGGCCTTGAATCCCACAATCCTCTTTGGCTTACTAGCTATGTGACCTTAGTAAATACTCCCTCTGGATCTCAGTTTCTTTATCTGTAAAGTGAGGGGGTTGGGCTCCATGGTTTATTCCATCCCTCCTTGTTCTAAGTATGGGATTTTATAAAAATAAGAGGCACAATAGCTATACTTGAGGAGAGATGAATCTGTGTTCTTTTGACGTCATCAGCCTATCCCATTCTTATTCTACTGCTCCTTCCTCATCTTCCCCTATTTTAATCAAAACTACTTGCCTTCCTCTAAGCATCATTCCCCTCGACCTTGACGGTGTCCTTCAAAATTGCTTCACACTGTCTCTAAGCCCATTGAAAAGCACCACCATTTACCCTTACATCATCCAGCAGCCCCATTCCTCATCAGGCATTTGTCGATGTGTATTTTGTGTACCAATCACAAACTGAGAACTTGGTGATGGTCGTCTTTGTAAAGCCAGAAATACCCTTTATTATTTCTATAAAGGAAAAGACTATCAAACTTTCTCTATGCTCACATTTTTGAAGCATGGGATTTGGACAGTAAAATAAGCCACTGACCACAACTGAGGTCCTTGGGTTTTCTCTTCCCTACAATGGGGCCTCCTGGGTTTTGTATAAAACTCAGGATGGCAATGCCATGGAACCCACACAACTCTGAGCTTTGCCCATGAACTGGTTTTGCACATTAGACAATACAGGCTTATAACAGAAGCAAGGTCAGATAACAAGTCTGAACAAAGGGTGTTTGATAAGGATTAGCAGGTCTAGTCTCAAGTTATGTGTCATGCCATTCAACCCAAGCCTCCTGAATTGAGAGTCTCAAAGGGTGATGAATATTACTTAACCTAATTATTACTTCACATCACCTTTCCAGAAAATTCTGAACCTCTTCTGGATAATTTTCCTAGCTGGCAAGCTCTTCACCTATGATATTTAAAACAATCACAGGTTTTCAATGAAATCTTTACAACTCTAGTAACTGCTTTGAAAAATAATTCACTTCCTTTCTACTTCATATTCAAATATTTATCTTGCAAAAGGATCACCTGAATGCCTTCTCTACATCCTCCCCACTACCTAACTTACTCAGCCATCTCTAACTGGCATCCACTGTTACACCATCTACATTCATTGTGCTATTGATCCTCTAACTGTGGTATCTTTGCTCAAAGACCAAATGAGATGATAGACTACTGGAGCAAATGAATCACATCCACGTTGGCATTCTCATTAGAAATTATGCTAAAAGACAAAGAAGTTTCTGCTAACAGGAAGCACGGCTAACAGGTTCACCTTGGAAAGACTCAGCTTCATTGTGTGATCCTGGGGAGAAAGAAACATTTCATGGGAAACTTTGCCATTGGTCCTTTCACTGTTTGTGATAAGCACAGAACAGAGGACAATCACAAAGAAATTTGCCATCTAAATTGCACTGACATCTGTTAGAGAAGATGAAACAGAGAAATTCTGTCAGGAACTTAACAAGGTCCTCCAAATGAATTCAATATGTAACTTGTTATTGGTGGCTTCCATGCCAATGTGGGTACAGGGGACGATGATGAAAAATATGATTCAAGGAGAAGAAAAGAAAGAAAAAGGTCAAAGGCTTTAGACTATGTGGAAGCTTCATATCTAGATATAGTGAATAATTATTTTAAATGTTTTCTCTCTTCTCTAAACTTGATAGGCATTAGCAAACATGGACATGCAATGAACAAAAAAAGAGGTCCATGTATGAACCTGTGAATCTTTACTCCATACAGCTGATAAAGCACATATATTTCAGATTTAACATGGCAGTTCCAACTTTGCTTGACTAGGTCCCATTCTATATTTTCTTTTGCTCTCTTATTTGTATTTTTAAATGATTCTTTTCTTCTTTCTTTTTTTTGATATGACTATCATTAACCCAACCGGAATAATTTCTTAAAGAAGAGAGCTGGAAGGTGCAAGAACAAAACATCCGTCTCAGCTTAACTGACAGGAAATGATTAACACAAAGGTCACTACCAATGAGGCTGTTTGACCATCAAATAGAACAAAGGTCAACATTAGCACAAATTATCAGAAAGGATAGGGATCAAGGGGCACAGGATGTGATTTAAGAGGTCTAACCTGATCTGTTCAAATAATCTTATTAGTCTATTAGAGTCAAAGTCAAGTCATGGCCCTGATGGCTAAATTTCTTAGAAAAAAGATGATCAAAGGAAAGTTTAATTAGTACCATAAAGAAGTGGCCAGAAAAGCTCCCAAATGCACTCAACTACTTAAATATTTACTTGCTAAACAGAGAGAAGTAGTAGTCAAGGACAGCATGAATGTAGGAAATGGTTATCTGCAAAACATACAGAGGAGTAAAACTGAAGGTTATATACAGTACTGTCACACAAAATTAGAAGGAAAAAAAGAAATAGTAGGGGAGGGGAGAGCGAGAGCGAGAATTAGTTTACAAAAATATTATGGTAATATCCAACTAAGATAGATCATTAATGTCATGTACATTGTCAGATATAGTCATCAGTGAATACATCATACTACTTAGATGGAAAGAGGAAATATGTCTATGAAATATATCACAAATCTGGCACTCAGTAGTTGAAGCACATTCTCCACTAAACCAAAGCAGCTAATACCTTCTTGACCTGCCTTAATGATATTTTCATCCTTCAAAAAGGAAGAACCACTAAAGAAAAATTCTATCATGGATCTTATTTTCAACAATTAGGAAACGCGTATTCCTCCATCTTAGAATTTGTGATTGAAATAAAGAGGAAAAACTGGGCAGAACCTGGAATTTTAGGAGATTTGATTTTAGGAGAATATATTTCATGGACTTCACAAGAAGGAGGATCATGATATCATAGACTAAAATTCTCCTAGGGGAAGTCAGTCCAAGAGGGAAAGAGATGGGACACTATCAAAATCAAAATAAAAGATGGGGGCTCTTAACCATTCATTGAGTCCTGGACCCATTTGGCAGTCTGATAAAATCTCTGGACTCCTTTTCTGAATTATGTTTTTAAGTGCATCAAATAAAATGCACAGATTACAAAGGAAATCAAAAGATATTTAGACAACTGAAAACCAATCATTGGGTGTTCATCAAGTAGGGAATGATTTAATTATGGAATATGAAATGTAATAGACAATGTATAAAAGAATAACAACAAAGTAAATGAAAAGATCAATAAAGGAAAGTTGCATTCTAAAATTCTTTTGAAAAACAGTTAAAATCAAAGAAAATAGTTAATAAAAATATTTTTATAGTAAAGAGGAAGGGGCTGGCTATGAGAACAGAATAGTATATACATTTTTAGTCATTTTACACTGGATATTTTAGCTTGCTTATTGTTTTTTGTAAAAGGAAAGGTTTGGTGAGGAGTGGTATAGTGTATGAAATTTCTGATATTTAGATAAAATCTTAAAAAAAAAAGGTAGTCATGACTCATGATGAAAAATGCTATCTACCTCTAGAGAAAGAACTGATGAAGTCTGAATGCAGATCAAAGCATCCTATTTTTCACTTTACTTTCTTCATGGTTTTTGGTTTGTTTTTTATGGGTCTTCTTCCACAACATGATTGATATGGAATAAAGTTTTGTATGATTGCACATATATAACCTAGATCAAGTTGCTTAAATTTAATGAAGGAGGGAGGGAGGAAAGGAGTGAATTTGGAACTCAAAATCTTAAAAGACAGATGTTGAAAATTATTCATGTAATTAAAAAACCCAAAATATTATATAAAAATATGGCCAAGTTTCCCATAAAATAGTAATAAAGCATGAAATTATTTGAGATTGGTAACAGAAGCTATGGAATTAAAAAAAAGGACTTTAAAAAGTTATATTTTCTCTTATGTGTCTTGTTTTACAACAAGATGAACTATATATTTTATGGTAGTATATATACAATCTATATCATTATTACCTGCTTCCCTGAGAGGGAGAAGGCAAGAAGAATGAGGCATTGATTTTTGGACATAGCTAATATGAGAATTTGTTTCTCTTGGGTAGGCATATTTATCATAATTTATTACATAGTTATAATAAATCATGCTATTGTTATATTGAATATTTAATTATTATATATAAAAACAAAAATAAATTTTAACTAAAAAAACTTATATAAATTTTAACAAAAAGTGTATATTAGAGAAAAGAAGATGATCAGAGAAGGAATCATGCTTGTCCTTGTGGCATATGAGACAACAACTAATGACACAGAGAGGGGAGAGTTAATTAGTTCTTCCTTTCTGTCTGTTTTCATTGCCAAGGAATGGAAAGGACAGAAGAGGCTAACAAGGAGTAATAAACAAGATAAACAAAGAGAAATTAAGAGAACAAATTTTGTCCCGTTTTTCAAAAAAGGGAAGAGAACAGAGTCTGCAAACCTACAGAGCATATAAATCGATTGATTCCTAGAAAAATTCTAGACATCCTATTAAAAGGGTTGATTAGTGAACACTTAGGAAAGAAAACAATGATAGAAGAGCAAGTATGGGTTTCACTGAGAACAAATCATTCCAGACTAATCTTATTTCCTTTTTGGATAAGACTATGTTTTTGGTACATTAAGAGAATGCTGTAGATGTGATTGACCTACATTTTAGTAAAGCATAAAGCCTCTCATGCTATTCTTATGGGGAGAAATGAAAAGATATGGGCTAAAGATAGATCTTGATAGGCCAGAACATTGAACTAAAATGAAAAGGAAAAAGATTAAATTTAAAAGCTTTCCACTTAGTTTCAAAAGATAAACTTTGAAGTACAAGACGGCATTTCTGGTTGGCAGTTTGTTCAAAAAAGACCTGGAGTATAAGCTTAATATGAGTCAGCAGTGAGAAAGAACATCCAAGAAAGCCAACAGAAGTGACAATACCGTGGTCCCATCCAAGCCAGACTAAATCTAGAAGACTAAGTCTAGAAGAGTCTAAACACCTAGATTTAGAAGGATGCTGACAATCTAGAAGAGAAACTTGGGGGCAGGGCAATAGGGAAAGGGGAACACTATACGTTCATGCCATATGATAACAGTTCAAGGGTTTGTGATACTGACATTAGAGAAGAATCAGAGCCAACAGGCTAACAGTTTTTGGGTAGTAAAGGGCTGCCCTGTGCAAGGAGAGAACTGTTCTTTTTGGCCCCAGAGAGCAGAATCAGGAGAGCAATGGGATAAAAGGTACCAAGAGACAGTTAGCAGGAGGTCAAGAAAAACTTCCTTCTTGGGTTCCTGATTATTTACTCTGTGGGTATAAGTATTTGCAAATATGCATTAATACTTATATTTCTATCCAAAGTACATATATGTGTGTATATGTATATTTATACACATGTACATACAGTAGAGAAGGATGGGAACCTTTGAAGGAAGTTTTTCTGGACAGCCAGCCTCAGTCTGTCTCTTGGCACTTTTTGCCCTGGTGCTCTCCTGGTTCCAGTCTCTGGAGCCAAAGAAAACAAGAATAATCCAACTTGCACAGGGCAGCCCTTCCAGTACATGAAGAAAGGTGTGTGTTATATCTACACATACATACATATACATGCAAACATGTATACAGGCATACCTTAGAGATATTGGGGGTTTGGTCTTAGACTACCACAATCAAGCAAAATTCTCAATAAATCAAGTCATACAAATTTTTTTGGTTTCATAAACGCTGTGTTTATATTATACTGCAGCCTATTAAGTATGCAAGTATTATGTCTAAAAAAGTATGCATACTTTAATTTAAAAAATACTTTGTTGATAAAAATGCTGTCATCTAAGCTTTGCCCCTATGTTGGTGGCTTGAGTGATCAGGGTGGTGGTTGCTGAAGGCTGGGGTGACGGGCAATTTCTGAAAATAAGACAGCAATGAAGATTGCCAGATTGATTGATTCCTCTTTTCCCTTGAACACTTAAAGGCCACTGGAGGGTTATTTATTGGCCTCATTTCAATATTATTGAGTCTCAGGGAATAAGGAGGCCAGAGGAGAGGGAGAGAGACCAAGGAAGGGCTGATTGATGGAGCAGGGAGAACACACACAGCATCTATCAAGTAAGTTCACCATTTTAAGTGGGCAGTTTGTAGTACCCCCAAACAACGACAATAATAATACCAAAGATCACTGACCATAGCTCACCCTAAAAGATATACTAATAATGAAAAAGGTTTAAAAATTGTGAGAATTTCCAAAATGTGACTGAGGCTTGAGGTGAGCATTCTGTTGGAAAAAATGGCATCAACAGGCTTGCTTGATGTGGGGTTGCCACAAATCTTCATTTGTAAAAGATGCAATAAAACAAGGTATGGCTGCATTTACTTGTAAGTTTGTGTGCAAAGGAACATATATACATCTGTACATATAGATACTGTATAGCTAAATTAATTATGTATATGATAGTTTATATATATATTTATTTCTATCTTAAATGTATCTATATATTTATGTTCTGTCTCCCTCATTAGATGGTGAGCTCCTAGAAAGCAGGGACTGTTTTTAACCTTTCTCTATAGCCCCAGGGCTTCTTAGCACAGAATCTGACACATAGTAGGCTCTTTAATTTTTTAATTTATAATTTAATTTAAAAAATGTTTCCATGATTACATGATTCATATTGTCTCCCTCCCTCTTCCACCCCTCTCCTGAAGTTGACAAGTAATTCCACTAAGTTTTACATGTATTATCACTCAAAACCTATTTCCCTATTATTCATTTTTGTAAGAATCTTTTAAAACCACAACCCCAAATCATATACTCATATTAACAAGTTATAAATCATATGTTTTCTTTTGGGTTTCTATAGTAGACTCTTTAAAACAAAAACAAAACTCCTTACTCTCTGTCTTAGAATCAATACAAAATAACAGTTCCCAGGCAGAAGGGTGGTAAAGGGCTAGGCAACTGAATTTAAGTGACTTGCTCAAGGTCATACAGCTAGGCCTTGTCTGAGGTCACATTTGAACCTAGGACTTCCCACCTCTAGGTCTGGCTCTCCTTCCACTGAACTACCTACCTAGTTGCCCCCTAGGCTGTTAAATGTTTATTCTATTAACAATGAAAACCATCAGAAAGGAGAATGTGCTGCTCCATCTCATTTGATATTTTGAAGCAAAAGCTCCTGGTTAGAGGGCTCTAGGCAAGTTCCTACTTTGGGTCCAGGTAGGACTGGACGACTTCTGAGCTCCCTTCCAAGGATGGGAATTCTGTGAATCACTTGAGCTTGTGGTCCGGAGCACTTGCAGATGTTTTTTCAATCTGCTATCTAGCCAGGGCCCTCTCTAGCTTCTTCTCTTTGTGAGCTGAATCTTCTAATTCAAGTCTAAGACCCACAATGCTTGCTTTCTCATTTTAGAAAACCTTTGAGTATTTGTACATGTGTATGCACATATATATTCCTAGGTGGTGCCTTCAGAGAATATAAGACAAGAGGCAGGTCTGCACAGACCATTCCTGGAAGCTAGAGGTCTTTCCCTTTTGCCCCAGGTTATACAGTAAGGTCCTACTAGGACAGGGAGAGGAACCCAGTTTGGGTTCCACATTGCATACAACACTGGGTATTGAGATCCCAGACAAACTGTTGACTTTTTCCAAAGGATGTCGGGCAATCCAAGGCAACAACGGGACTTCCACTCCCTGCTGTGTTTCCCTCCGCCACCCTCCCTCATCCCCACAACTGAATGCACGCTGGCAATTTCTGGAGAAATTCAAGGAGCATGAAATCATGCCTACTTTATTGATTACTACCTATTCTCTTCCCCCTCACCAAATATCTCTTTTTGTTTTGTCTCAGTGCCTCTCTTCCTCATGTGTGTATACAATATTGCCTGATAAGCCATAAAATTTTGTTCAACAATCCCAAAATTAATATCAGGCAAAGCATAAAGAGACAAGACAAGAGCTTCCAAAAGTGTTCATTTAAGGGGGTAGCTAGGTGGCTCAGTGAGAGCCGGGCCTGGAGATAGAAGGTCCTGGGTTCAAATTTGATTTCAGATACTTCTTAGCAATAATGACCCTGGGCAAGTCACTTAACCTCCATTGCCTGGTCCTTATCACTTTTCTGATTTGGAACCAATACTTGGTATTGATTCTAAGACAGAAGGTATGGGTTTTTTTTAAAAGTCATTATTATATTGTAGCATATATAACTATCATATATATATATTATTATTATTAAGGATGTTCTATGCCAAGTACAAACAGAAGCACAGTTCCCTGTAGAAGATAGATAGCAAAGACACAAACAAAGCATGTTGGGCCTCCATGAGAACATCCTAACATCACAATTTTAGAGCCAGAAGTTAATGAAAAGGGACCCCAGCAATCCACACAGAATAAGACAAATGGATGAAGAATGCATCTTGTACACATTACAGCTTGGAGTTAAATGAGATCATTGAATTAATCCTTAAATACTACGAGGAAAATCTAAGAATGGCAAATCAGCCAGGATCAGAATCTATGAATGAAGGGAATATGTTGGATTGGAAAAGACATTAAAGAGCTTTCAATGACCTCTGAGCCAATTCTGCCACCAAACTCCAATTTACTTTTTTAAAAAACCCTTACCTTCTGTCTTATACTGTGTATTGGTTCTAAGACAGAAGAGTAGTAAAGGCTAGATGAAAGTGGCTAAGTGACTTGCTCAAGGTCACACAGGAAGTGTCTGAGACCACATTTGAACCCAAGACCTCCTGGCTCCAAGTCTGGCTCTCAATCCTCTGAGCCACCCAGTTGCCCCACAATTTGCTTTTATGACTTAAGAATCATTCAACAGCAATACTAAGAAGATGAGAAGACAATCACG